>NC_057806.1:271096505-271143175 GCF_018294505.1 Triticum aestivum
ATGCCATATTATCATCCCCATGACGCCATCATGGGCGGAGCAACATGGAGTGGGGGGCACCACGGCGAGGTGTTCGGGGTGACGGCCCCGGAAGCCTACATGCCTCGCATGATGGACCAAGGGTACGCACCAGGGGACGACATCGGCTCATTCGTTGGAGAAGATTGGGTAGAAGTGTCAGGACCCCGACTCAATGCCACATCGATCTAGCATGTAACACCTCATATCACTTTGCGGCCTCACGCACGGTATTCCCACGGGTGTCACCTTACCTTTGCCCGGGACCGTTTGCGCCTTTTGGCACACGTATATGACCGTGTCGCTAGCATCCATATGATAAGGAGCCCGGGCTGACATGGCTAGTCGTAAACCCAAAGCGGCACAGACTTACAGGGACAGGCATCCATGACCCAGCATCGAACGTGTCGGTCATCAGCGAGTGAATCCAGGCTGTAGCACTGGGCTAGCAGGACTCCGGTGAACCGGGCTGTAGCAGGCTAACAGGACTCCGGTATTCACCGCGTGACATTTCCCCGAAGGGACAGACACAGGAACGACGAAGGACACATGCCGGCCAGCCTAAGTGTTCCGGAGCAGTAGCAAGCTACCATGGCTCGGTGGAAACACTAGGAGACATTTCCTCGTAAGAGAGGCTACTAAAGATAAACAACTAGATGGTCAGATCCCACACATACCAAGCATTTCAATAACATACACACAATATGCTTGATATGTGCAAATACAACATGGCATCACAACATGACTCTATGACTCAAGTAATCTATTCAATAGGCTCCGAGGAGCGAGATATTACAAACATGGGTCTCATGACCCAACATTCAGAGCATACAATCAAGCACAAGCGGAAGCTATCATGTCTGAGTACAGACATCTATAAATGAAAAAGGCTGAGAAGCCTGATTATCTATCAGATCCTGCCGAGGGCACAAGATCGTAGCTGAGGTATCAAGCTAAACGTCGAAGTCCAAGCGGAACTACTAGTGAGACTGAAGTCTCTCTGCAAAAACATAAAATAGGCAAACGTGAGTACAAATGTACCCAGCAAGACTTACATCAGAGCTATCTACATATGCATCATTATCAACAAAGGGATGGTGGGGTTTAACTGCAGCAAGCCAGCTTTGACTCGGTGGCTAACCTGAACTATGACTCTCTTTTGAGGTGGCGCACACGAGTCCACATATTCACCATATCAATACACCACTATGGATCCGCTCCCGTCTCCCTACGAGAACGCCATCCATAGCACTCACGCTTATCTTGCGTATTTTAGAGTATCCACTTTCACTTGTCTATGAACTGATATAAGAAACCCAGAAGTCCTTTTCCGTGGACACGGCTATTCGAATAGATGATGATAACCCTGCAGGGGTGTACTTCTTCATACATGTTTCCACCACTTAGCGTCTGCACACGACATGTGCTCGGCAGACTTCAAGCGAAAGCCGACGTGGGTGTAGACCACGACCTACCTAAACACTCAAGTCTCTAGTCCAGGTTTATCGCCTATTCGGGTTCCATCCATGAGGAGATCCGGCCGGAGTTTCGCTCACAGCCCCAAACGATGTGAACAGGGTTCCGTGACACCAAACGGGCGCCCGGTTTACCCGGCCACGTGCCTACCGCATCACAGCCCACCCCTACGGTCAGCGCTGTCCACGGCCTCCAGCATACTACAAACACCAGAAACTACTTGCAACTCCTGGACAGAGGACGAGGGTGAATAAGAAGTCGAGCGGGGTCATATTTCAGGGCCCAATGTATGGTAGTAGCTGAATCATGGATCACAAACACAGAACTCAGTTCCTAAGGACGGCTTCAATGAGACAACCCACCATGTACTCCTACATGGCCTCTCACCGCTACCTTTACCAAATCGTATTCACACACTTAGCTCACACACAGTAGGACATGTTCACACACCTCTGATTCATCCCCGATGAATCAGACCTGACTCAACTCTAAGCAGTAGCAGGCATGACAAACAAACATGAATGAGTAGGCACAACAGGGCTCAAACAACTCCTACTCATGCTAGTGGGTTTCATCTATTTACTGTGGCAATGACAGGTCATGCAAAGGATAAGGGGGTTCAGCTACCGCAGCAAGTAACAGATGAATCGGTGTTGTCCTAATGCAGTAAAAGAGAGCAGAAGCGAGAGAGTGGGATTGTATCGGAATGAACAAGGGGTTTTTGCTTGCCTGGCACTTCTGAAGATAACATTGAGTCTTCATCAGTGTCAACGATCACATCCTCGGTATCACGTCTATCGAGAGGGGACAAATACCGGCAACACAGAAGGAAAACAATCAATGCAATGCACAATATGATGCATGATCATGACATGGCAAAATGAATGTGTTTTGGGCTAATGCAACTAGCAACGGATTAAATGAAGTTGGTTTGAATACAAGATTCAAATTCAAACTCCATATGTGATTATTTAAATGCCCTTTAATTGATTTGTGCTAAACAGCAGCTATAAGTTGTTCTAACATGCATGAAAATGGTACAGATGGATTCCTTGAATTTTTCTGATAATTTTTCATATATAAATTATTTAATTTGGAGTTACGGTTAATTTTCTATGATTTATTGAAGTTTTAGGCATTTTCTGGAATTTCAGAATTAAATTAAATCCAGAAATTGAATTAATGCGCCAGCCTGACGTCATCATGGCGTCAGCAGGTCAACTGGGCGCCTCCAGGTCAAACCTGACCTGCGGGACCCATATGTCAGTGTCACAGGAGTTAATCCCGGTCAAACCCAGCGCTGACTGGGGTTTGACCAGGGGTGGGGCCTACTGTCAGTGGGTCAGTGGCTTAACTAAAAGTAGTTATTAACTTAACCAAAGTTAGCAGGGGCCGGGCCCACCTGTCATGGACCTAGGGGAGGTCAAACCCCTGGTCAGCCGAGGCTAACACGCCGGCGGCTCGTCGCCGGTGAAGCCCGAGACGGCGGAGGGGGTCGGAATTCCTCCTCCAGTGACCATATGGCCGGCGGAGGGCAGCTACGCGTAGCTGGGAGTCGCCCGCATCCATTTGTGCAAACGGCAGGGGCTGAGGTGGCTCGAGCTCACCGGAACGGGGTCCGCGGCGGCGACCGGAGTTCGGGCCAGCACGGGCACGGTGCTACGCTTAGCGAGCGAGCGAGCTGAGAGGCTGGGCGGGCTCCTGGGAGATCCACGAGCTCGAGGTCGTGCTCGGACGCGAGTTCGGTGACCTGCAACGACGGCGGCGACATCGCCGGCGGAGCCGAGCTCGCGGCTCCGGTGGAATCGAGGCTACAGGGCGCAATCGAAGGGGAAAAGAGGGAGGGGAGGCGTGGGAGCTCACAGCGGTGACCGTAGGGGTGGTTAGCCGGCTCGGGGACGCGACGATGGTGGTGAATTGACGATGAAGATCCTCGGCGGCCGGCGATGGAAACGGCGATGGTGGCGGCGTTGCAGCACGTCCGGGAGGTCCGTAGCTCAACGAGGAGGTGGAGGGGGTTGTGGCGGAGCTCGCAAGCACAGCGAGGGGTCGAGGGGAAGACGGTGGCTGCGGTGGTGCTCGTCGGTGGCGGCGGCTCCGCTCGGGTCCGAGAGGGAGAGAGAAACAGAGGAGGGGGAGAGCTCGGGAGGGAGTGAGGGGCGGTCGGGGAGGCGCGTGGCGTCGTCCGGGCGTCGCTGGGGAGGCCAGGGAGGAAGCAGGAGGTGGCTAGGGGGGAAGCAGGAGGTGGCCGAGGCAGCGTCGGCGAGCGCCACGCCTCGCCTCTGCTCGTCCTCCTGGCAGAGGAGGAAGAGGACAAAGGAGGAGGAGGTGGGCTGGGCCGGCCACTTGGGCCGCCAGGTAAGCCCAGGTGAGATTCCTTCTCTCTCTCTGCTTTCTGTTTTATATTTCTGTTTTCTATTTTGTTCTGTTTTGTTTTAGTTTAGTAAAATACTAAACCATTTTAATAAATTCTGTAGTTTATTATGTGGTTTGCTAAAATATATACAAAGCCACTCACAAACTTCCAGAATTATTTGGAGTCATATTTAATATATATTAAATATAAATCCAAAGAAAATAGTTATTGGATTAATTCAAATGGCCAAAATAAATATCTCTGTGACTCCAAAAATATTGGTTTAAATTTTACCTCTCACCAATATTTCCATGGAATAACAGGAACATTTTCTTGGACTCATTTGAGAAGATTTAATTGTTGGTTGTTTTTAGAGGTTTCTGAGGCTTTGAAAATTCCTCAATTCAATTTCATTTGAGTTTAAACATGATGCTCACATGAGGCTAACCTAGAGCAATGCCTGAAGCTAGGGATGTGACAACTCACCCCCACTAAACAAGAATCTCGTCTCGAGATTCAAGCGTAGGGTAGGATGAAGGGGAAACGCAAACTAGTACAATCTTCACGATCCAGGGTGCACTTCAGTTGAACGTTGATTCATTCACCATCTTTGACTCGAGGTCTTGCTTTGAGAAATCCTGTCACATGACATGGAGGGAAGAAGGAGACTCTAGAAGGGTCGATCTTCTCGAAGATCGAACAACTCACAGAATGAGACATAGCAACATCTCTTGAGCTGGGAGACGAAGCACAGATCTGAAGAAATGGAGTGAGACAGATGACGAGAGTTTACTAGGTAGACAACAACTTCACGCTTAAGGTGGTAATCGGTTGTCAACATAGCGAGGAGTTGAATTGCCATGATACCATAACGATACACCTTAGGGAAGGTGACTCGAAGATACATCCCCTTAAGTGGCAAAAAGAATTACTTTTGATTCAAAGATCATTGAAACTCTTTAAACCAGCCTAAGACAATTCTCGAGCGATCGTTTGGAGGGGGTCAGTAGAATGGTATACTCAGACTTGGATGATGTGGATTACCTTGTTGAAGACAACGTAATGGATGAATTTTGCTTATCACCGGAAATGGAAGAGACCCATGGTAGAATGGCACATTGGCGGTGCAAGCTGGAAACAAAATGCAAATGCTGGGAATGATTCTGGTAACTGGTGAAGAACCCAACAATAGAGAGTGAATTCACTGTTGGAGTGGTTATAGCATAACCGAGGAAATCTGGGGCAATCCCAGCTAGTGCCGATGATAAGACGTAGCGCTTGTGCGTGCTCTCAAGAACTTGAGCATTTCCATAATCATCAAGGTTTTACCACATCCGTGTCAAGGATCCTGGCAACACAACATACTACCATGATGAATAGCGATGGACGATGCAGATGCGAAGGAGGATAACACTTTCTCAGATTTCACCTTAGCGAGGCCAAGCAAATAAAATCTGGATGATCGACCGAGAGACATTTAGCACTCCGCTTCTAATGTTCTCCTTGATGTGCTAGTATAACCCATTCATAGATATGGTTTGATATCTAAAACATCAAGTAAAAGGTCGGACTTCGGGAACACAAAAATCCATAGGGGCAACTAGGGAGTAAATCCTACGAAATCCCTAGGGGGGGGTGGCCAACTTCCTCAAACAAGATACTATAATAATAGGTCTACCGGATGGGTGTGTTGGCCACGACATCCACCTTACCGGTTATCGAGAGACCAATATTATAGTTCTTAGGGAAATGTTCCAACCATCATATCTGCCTGAGATTCAGCTCTGGTTGGTGTTAGGATATTCCAGGCTCATCGAGTCTTAGGAAGAAAAATGAAAGTTTGCAACACAAATCGACGAGATGACGTTGCGGGATTCTCGGGAGATGAACTACGATAGCAAGCTCCAAAACATGAGCTGGTTCTGCTACAAACATGTGAACACGTTGTCCCAGACAAGCATGACCACGTGGTAGTCTTATAATAAAACACGACCAAGTTCAGGAGGGGGAACCATCAACGAGGGTATCGAAGTTCTTTCATAAGTCCGGATTAGCTCTTATGAAGATACTCCTTCTCCTTGAACAAATCAATCAGTGGCTTGGTGTGCTAGGATACACATATGGAATGAAGGTTGCAAGTCTCCAGACCACAGAATACTTCGCACGTGTGCATGACTGACTTGCGATGATTCCAGAGGAAGCAACATTGACTTTCTCGAGTCCACAGCGGCAACTTGCATCAAATGCACATGAACTAGAGGAAGTCACTTCTTACATCCGAACATATGCTTCATGAGCTAGCATGAGCAAATGCTTTCAAAAGTTTCCAACACTAGCTTAATGTTCAGCAAAATTATGGAGAAGACAAGGATGTTGTCAATGGGCACAACAACAATTCATCTGGGTTTCCTTTTAAAAGGAATTCCATAGTTAAGTGAACACGGTGATAGCACTGGTCAGACTAAAGATGTAATGGTGTATGCTCGAGGGATCAACCACGAATAAGACAACATTACGAGCATCGTTGGTACTGATTTGATTTGACGATAGCCCACACTGAAATCAAAGGATTAATAAGACAATAGGTCCAGCATCTGATCACAAGGACCAATCGATGAAGATATCATCTTTCTTCAACACACACTACACAAGAATATCCCTTTGGAACGAACTAAGTCAGACAAGCTTTTATCTTCCAACTCTCCAAGTTGTTGTCTAGCTTAACCAACTAGCTCAGGGATATCTAACACCGATTCTTGGAGAGAAGGTGGTTCACAAGAAACCAACTTGATCACGAGCTCAACATAGCGGTCAGGTGACAACCTGGTAATACTTCTGAGAAGATCTTCGGAAAATCACGAAGCACCGATATGTTGCTAGGCTCGAGAACAATCTTGCTTTTGAGGGCAAGACGATATGATCAAATGAGTGAGGACTTGACAAGATCCTAACTCATCAATCGAAGGGTGCACCGAAATAAGGACTAGGTAGCACGATCAGTCTTAGAAGGATGATTCGAAAACCAACATACTAAGAATGAAATTATTATCCTTTAACTACCAAGCAACAGAGTTGCTAGCAGTATTGATTTCACACATCACAATTCATTTGTCGGTATTCTGGTTGCATCAACACGAGGGCCGAGGAATCAACAGTGATGGCAAGAAGTATCACTGTACCAAGAGTTCATGGGATGGTGTGCAATTCCTATAACAATCTCGATATAAAATATGTAATACTCCAAGGTAGAGCAGAACCAAAAGCTGGATTGGCATTTGATCTGCGGAATACAACTACTTTGACCCAATCCTAGATATGGAAGAGGTACTGGAGTTTGTTTCTCCTAGTCATTCCGGAATAGAATGGCTTGACAGACCACAAGAGTCATAGGCATCGATGAACGAACGCACGCATACTCTTGACTATCAATTGATAGACGAGGGTCAGAATGCAACTAAAGAGAACAACTCAAAGGAACATATAACTTTCTGAGTTGTGAATGCATAGATTAGTATGTCGAACCAAGTTCAACATATTTCTTCCGGATAACCCATGCAGAAAGGTAGAACTGGCAGAGTCACGATTTATGAATGGAGAACTCCTCAAGAGTACTCTAATTGTGATTTTTTTTGATCCAATAAACATCTGCCATAAGTAGTTCATGGTATTTGGAAGAAGAAGATACCACAGACTTCAAGGACTATCGCAAAGGTTACTAATATCCTAAAGGCACTAGCAATTACTATCAACATGAAGTAGGTAGAGTGAATCTCGGGTTCAGAACCCAGGAGTAGAATACCTACTACTAAGTAGCATCACGGGATGCTTCCGAGAATAAAGGCCAGAATCTTCACACTAGGACCACAAAACATTGCTAGATTACTAGGTGACTCCCTAAACACCTAGGGCCATAATAATAATTCCAACATATATGTCGAGGCAATAATTACCTCAACACACCGATTAGTGTGGTTAATCTGGCCCATGGGAACATCGGAAACAGAAGGAAGGGATTTGCAAATGCATCGGACTATTTAGAAACCTGGGATGACTCGGACAGCATAACGGCTATAATTGCTCAAAAAGATTTGAGACAATCACAAAAACGGTGGCATAACCACTCAGAAGTACAATATCAAGGTTTCGAGATCAACAATTAACATACGGAAGTAGTAGGAACTGAACTGAGACTTAAATCCAACAATCTTATAAGTCTACTGATTAGTAACACGTGATCCTAATAGAAAGAAGAGATAGCCTAGTTCTTAATCCCCGCAGGAAAGATAAGATGACTCAGATCAGAAGGGCATGAGGTATAAGGAGTAAAAAGAGCCTTACGTTCCATCCCACAATCAATTCCCTTATATAACTAAAGAATTTCTAAACTCAACTTCGACCAGTTTGGCTTGGAAATCCTACAGGCAGTCAAGCTCTGATACCAACGCTGTCAGGACCCCGACTCAATGCCACATCGATCTAGTATGTAACACCTCATATCACTTTGCGGCCTCACGCACGGTATTCCCACGGGTGTCGCCTTACCTTTGCCCGGGACCGTTTGCGCCTTTTGGCACACGTATATGACCGTGTCGCTAGCATCCATATGATAAGGAGCCCGGGCTGACATGGCTAGTCGTAAACCCAAAGCGGCACAGACTTACAGGGACAGGCATCCATGACCCAGCATCGAACGTGTCGGTCATCAGCGAGTGAATCCAGGCTGTAGCACTGGGCTAGCAGGACTCCGGTGAACCGGGCTGTAGCAGGCTAACAGGACTCCGGTATTCACCGCGTGACATTTCCCCGAAGGGACAGACACAGGAACGACGAAGGACACATGCCGGCCAGCCTAAGTGTTCCGGAGCAGTAGCAAGCTACCATGGCTCGGTGGAAACACTAGGAGACATTTCCCCGTAAGAGAGGCTACTAAAGATAAACAACTAGATGGTCAGATCCCACACATACCAAGCATTTCAATAACATACACACAATATGCTTGATATGTGCAAATACAACATGGCATCACAACATGACTCTATGACTCAAGTAATCTATTCAATAGGCTCCGAGGAGCGAGATATTACAAACATGGGTCTCATGACCCAACATTCAGAGCATACAATCAAGCACAAGCGGAAGCTATCATGTCTGAGTACAGACATCTATAAATGAAAAAGGCTGAGAAGCCTGATTATCTATCAGATCCTGCCGAGGGCACAAGATCGTAGCTGAGGTATCAAGCTAAACGTCAAAGTCCAAGCGGAACTACTAGTGAGACTGAAGTCTCTCTGCAAAAACATAAAATAGGCAAACGTGAGTACAAATGTACCCAGCAAGACTTACATCAGAGCTATCTACATATGCATCATTATCAACAAAGGGATGGTGGGGTTTAACTGCAGCAAGCCAGCTTTGACTCGGTGGCTAACCTGAACTATGACTCTCTTTTGAGGTGGCGCACACGAGTCCACATATTCACCATATCAATACACCACTATGGATCCGCTCCCGTCTCCCTACGAGAACGCCATCCATAGCACTCATGCTTATCTTGCGTATTTTAGAGTATCCACTTTCACTTGTCTATGAACTGATATAAGCAACCCAGAAGTCCTTTTCCGTGGACACGGCTATTCGAATAGATGATGATAACCCTGCAGGGGTGTACTTCTTCATACATGTTTCCACCACTTAGCGTCTGCACACGACATGTGCTCGGCAGACTTCAAGCGAAAGCCGACGTGGGTGTAGACCACGACCTACCTAAACACTCAAGTCTCTAGTCCAGGTTTATCGCCTATTCGGGTTCCATCCATGAGGAGATCCGGCCGGAGTTTCGCTCACAGCCCCAAACGATGTGAACAGGGTTCCGTGACACCAAACGGGCGCCCGGTTTACCCGGCCACGTGCCTACCGCATCACAGCCCACCCCTACGGTCAGCGCTGTCCACGGCCTCCAGCATACTACAAACACCAGAAACTACTTGCAACTCCTGGACAGAGGACGAGGGTGAATAAGAAGTCGAGCGGGGTCATATTTCAGGGCCCAATGTATGGTAGTAGCTGAATCATGGATCACAAACACAGAACTCAGTTCCTAAGGACGGCTTCAATGAGACAACCCACCATGTACTCCTACATGGCCTCTCACCGCTACCTTTACCAAATCGTATTCACACACTTAGCTCACACACAGTAGGACATGTTCACACACCTCTGATTCATCCCCGATGAATCAGACCTGACTCAACTCTAAGCAGTAGCAGGCATGACAAACAAACATGAATGAGTAGGCACAACAGGGCTCAAACAACTCCTACTCATGCTAGTGGGTTTCATCTATTTACTGTGGCAATGACAGGTCATGCAAAGGATAAGGGGGTTCAGCTACCGCAGCAAGTAACAGATGAATCGGTGTTGTCCTAATGCAGTAAAAGAGAGCAGAAGCGAGAGAGTGGGATTGTATCGGAATGAACAAGGGGTTTTTGCTTGCCTGGCACTTCTGAAGATAACATTGAGTCTTCATCAGTGTCAACGATCACATCCTCGGTATCACGTCTATCGAGAGGGGACAAATACCGGCAACACAGAAGGAAAACAATCAATGCAATGCACAATATGATGCATGATCATGACATGGCAAAATGAATGTGTTTTGGGCTAATGCAACTAGCAACGGATTAAATGAAGTTGGTTTGAATACAAGATTCAAATTCAAACTCCATATGTGATTATTTAAATGCCCTTTAATTGATTTGTGCTAAACAGCAGCTATAAGTTGTTCTAACATGCATGAAAATGGTACAGATGGATTCCTTGAATTTTTCTGATAATTTTTCATATATAAATTATTTAATTTGGAGTTACGGTTAATTTTCTATGATTTATTGAAGTTTTAGGCATTTTCTGGAATTTCAGAATTAAATTAAATCCAGAAATTGAATTAATGCGCCAGCCTGACGTCATCATGGCGTCAGCAGGTCAACTGGGCGCCTCCAGGTCAAACCTGACCTGCGGGACCCATATGTCAGTGTCACAGGAGTTAATCCCGGTCAAACCCAGCGCTGACTGGGGTTTGACCAGGGGTGGGGCCTACTGTCAGTGGGTCAGTGGCTTAACTAAAAGTAGTTATTAACTTAACCAAAGTTAGCAGGGGCCGGGCCCACCTGTCATGGACCTAGGGGAGGTCAAACCCCTGGTCAGCCGAGGCTAACACGTCGGCGGCTCGTCGCCGGTGAAGCCCGAGACGGCGGAGGGGGTCGGAATTCCTCCTCCGGCGACCATATGGCCGGCGGAGGGCAGCTACGCGTAGCTGGGAGTCGCCCGCATCCATTTGTGCAAACGGCAGGGGCTGAGGTGGCTCGAGCTCACCGGAACGGGGTCCGCGGCGGCGACCGGAGTTCGGGCTAGCACGGGCACGGTGCTACGCTTAGCGAGCGAGCGAGCTGAGAGGCTGGGCGGGCTCCTGGGAGATCCACGAGCTCGAGGTCGTGCTCGGACGCGAGTTCGGTGACCTGCAACGACGGCGGCGACATCGCCGGCGGAGCCGAGCTCGCGGCTCCGGTGGAATCGAGGCTACAGGGCGCAATCGAAGGGGAAAAGAGGGAGGGGAGGCGTGGGAGCTCACAGCGGTGACCGTAGGGGTGGTTAGCCGGCTCGGGGACGCGACGATGGTGGTGAATTGACGATGAAGATCCTCGGCGGCCGGCGATGGAAACGGCGATGGTGGCAGCGTTGCAGCACGTCCGGGAGGTCCGTAGCTCAACGAGGAGGTGGAGGGGGTTGTGGCGGAGCTCGCAAGCACAGCGAGGGGTCGAGGGGAAGACGGTGGTTGCGGTGGTGCTCGTCGGTGGCGGCGGCTCCGCTCGGGTCCGAGAGGGAGAGAGAAACAGTGGAGGGGGAGAGCTCGGGAGGGAGTGAGGGGCGGTCGGGGAGGCGCGTGGCGTCGTCCGGGCGTCGCTGGGGAGGCCAGGGAGGAAGCAGGAGGTGGCTAGGGGGGAAGCAGGAGGTGGCCGAGGCAGCGTCGGCGAGCGCCACGCCTCGCCTCTGCTCGTCCTCCTGGCAGAGGAGGAAGAGGACAAAGGAGGAGGAGGTGGGCTGGGCGGGCCACTTGGACCGCCAGGTAAGCCCAGGTGAGATTCCTTCTCTCTCTCTGCTTTCTGTTTTATATTTCTGTTTTCTATTTTGTTCTGTTTTGTTTTAGTTTAGTAAAATACTAAACCATTTTAATAAATTCTGTAGTTTATTATGTGGTTTGCTAAAATATATACAAAGCCACTCACAAACTTCCAGAATTATTTGGAGCCAAAGAAAATAGTTATTGGATTAATTCAAATGGCCAAAATAAATATCTCTGTGACTCCAAAAATATTGGTTTAAATTTTACCTCTCACCAATATTTCCATGGAATAACAGGAACATTTTCTTGGACTCATTTGAGAAGATTTAATTGTTGGTTGTTTTTAGAGGTTTCTGAGGCTTTGAAAATTCCTCAATTCAATTTCATTTGAGTTTAAACATGATGCTCACATGAGGCTAACCTAGAGCAATGCCTGAAGCTAGGGATGTGACAAGAAGGAGCGCTAGGAGTCGAAGCCTTCCAAGAGCCAGTGGAGAACTACAGCGATCGCGCCGGCGACGACAACTACAAGGTACCGCTAACCTCTCAGGAACAGGCTTATGCTAACCATGGGTTACAGATGAATCAGGTTGCAGCACCGATCAACGACCCCGGCACGGCGACACCCGTCTCAACAAGGGAGACACGCTGGGGGCCACCGAGAGGGAGCCAGGAGCAAGGCCCCTCCCCAAGGCACGTGAAACCAGGGGACACCTGGAGGTAGGCCCTCTGCCGGGGTGGCTTCAACGACCCTTCCTCCGGCAAAGGACCCGTGGTCGCCGAGGGAACCGCTGGCGTCCTCTTTCCCTCCTTTGCATCGTCCTGGTCGGCTCAAAGGAGGTCAAGAGTGGCGCAAGGCGGGGCCCTCGTCTGGCGATATGAAGCAAGGCCGGTACCTATGAAGAAGGCCCGGTGCCTGTGAAGCTCGCCGCCCGTGACACTCTCACGTAATAATGAGTTGGGGCTGTACACGCCCCGGAGTCTCAGGAGCGCCGGCCTTAGGCCCTGGGGCTCCCTCTGTCGGATTTTGGGTTCCGGCAGACCCTTGAGGTTCGAACACTGGGGTGCGTGCGGAGATTTCGCCTTCTACCTACCTGCATCCCTCCGCCTTGCTAAGATCTAAGCTATGAAAGAACAGCACAAGAGACACAGGGTTTATACTGGTTCGGGCCACCGTTGTGGTGTAATACCCTACTCCAGTGTGTGGTGTGGTGGATTGCCTCTTGGGCTGATGATGATGAGCAATACAAGGAAGAACAGCCTCGCGAGGGTCTGTTCTTGGCTGAGGAGATGAACTGCTAGGAGGAGTTCAGTCACCCTTCTCTCTCTCTCTTCTCGATTCTCTCTCCGATTTCGATCCCTCTACCCTGTGGGTGGCTAGTCCTATTTATAGACAAAGGCCCTGGGCCTCTTCCCAAATATTGAGCGGGAAGGGCGCCAACAATTGGCCATTTTGAAGGGGAACATCTGGTACACTTATCCTGACTAAAGTTGGTCCTCGCCTGCCAAAGGATCTGGTAGTGACGCTGGCTTGGGCTCCACAATGACTTCCTCCCTGCTGTTGGACTGGTCTTGGTCTCATTGCACCAAAACGGGTGCCTTTGCTTGATGCTCTCGCCTGCGCTTGCTCCCTTTGCACCAAAGAGGAAAGGAGGACACTGCGCGGGCTAGCGCCCGCCTGGCACCCTTGGTCGTCATGGCTTGCGTCACGGGCACCTCGTGAGGTACCCCGCCTTGATCTCTCCGCCTCCTCGTGAGCCAGCCTGCTGAGGCCGTGCCTTAGGAAGCTCCGTGTCATCCGCCCCACGAGGCTTGGCCCCTCGCGAGGGTCTTGGGTCTGTGTTGATGAAGATGGGCCATGCCGGGCCCCCCTTTGAGCCACGCCGCAGGCAGGCAAGTCTGGGGACCCCCGTTCCCAGAACGGCGACAGTAGCCCCCAGGCCCAAGGCGCGCCCGGACTTGGCCGTTCAGGGAGGCGAAAGGGCAAGAGTGAAGCGCCGCGGGCCCTAACAGCCTGCGGCCTTGGGCGCCGCGTGGCGGTTGACTGGACATGGGCGCCTCAGCAACCGCGCGAGTTGATAAGGGAGCGGCATCTACGCAGGCTTTGCTTTTTTTGCTTTCTCCGGTTGCTGCTCTGATCCCCTTTCTTGCGCCTCTCCTTCCTTCCTCCAAAATTTCCAAATCTACTCCGACCGCGTGACCTAGGAAGCCATGGCGCCTCGTTAGTTCCTGGCCAGATCTTGGTACTTGTCTGCCCTGGACTCGCCGAACGTGTCGGAGGCGAGCCTCGCCTGGTTGCGCCGGATGGCGGCGGCGCAGGGCATCGATGGGGCGAAGGTGTTCAAGGCCAGCTCCGCCACCCCTGAGGGCCAAGGGAGCACCTTCTATCCATTCTTTGTAACTGCCATTGCTGCTGGCCTGGTGCCTCCCTTCTCCGAGTTCTTCTTCTCTGCCCTCCGCCATTATAAGCTACAGGCTCTGCATCTCCACCCCAACTCCGTCCTTCTCCTGGCAATCTTTGCCTATTACTGCGAGGCTCACGTAGGGGTGCAGCCGTCAATGGCCTTGTTGCGCCACTACTTCTACCTCCGGACCTCTCGCGGTCCTGCTTCCGTGTGCGCGAGCTTCATCGCGTACGGTGGCGCCATTGCCATTTCGAACCCCGGGAAAAGGATTGAGGGCTTCAGGAGCAAGTGGGTCTTGGCAGACGCTGGGCGCATCCACCCTCGGCTGATCTTGCCCATGGAGCAACCCACGAGCTCCAGCGATTGGGGTCGAGCGGAGCTCGCGGACCCCCGCGTGAAGCTGGTGTTGGAGAAGATGGACACGGATCTGAGGCCGGCCAACATGGCGGCGGCGAAGCTGACTGGCGCGTCGCTGCTGAGGGAATTCTTGGAGCACCAGCTGGCTCCGCTTCGGCAGTACTCACTTCCGATGTGGAGGCCCCATCCGAGCCCCGAGGCCTTGGCCGTCGAAGATCTGGCTGCGGTCCTCCAATCTCTGGTTGGGGCGATGTGGCAAGGTTGGAGGGCGCTCCTACGCCCTTGTTCCTCCGCGACGACTGGGAGCAGGTAGTGGAGTCCATGCCTATCTTCAACGGGGACGGGCCCGTGCCCATGGAAACTCCCGGGGAATCGGTGGACGTGTCCTCCGACGACTCCAGCAAAGAGGAGGAAGGAGGGGAGCGGGAAAAAGGGCCTGACTCCGAGGCGACTGACGGAGAGTCGAGGGCTCCCCTCCCCCGGTGCAGGTCCCGCACTCTCCGCCTCTCTCCGAGCGATGACGACGAGGATGATGACGAGCAGGGCGGCGAGAGCTTGCCCCCGATCCCGAAGAAGGACAGGACCGGGCTGATCTCCCACGGGTCTGCCCCGGCCCCGAGGCAGACCGCAGACGCGCCTTCCGCTCCCGAGCTTCCCAAGGTTGACCCTTCTAGCCGGCTTTCAGGCTTCAAATTTGGCCGAAGGCTGCCTGAGCTCACTGGCGACGACCCGTAAGCGCTTGATTCTTGTCTTTATTTCTTGTTCTGCTGCTGAGGCTTGACGTCCACATCTCTTGGACAGGATGGCGCCTGCACCAAAGAAGCCGAAGGGAGCTCCTGAGGTTCCATCCGTGGCAGCGCCTCTGCCCGCGAAGGAAGGTGACCGTGACGCACGGGCTTCTCCTGACTGGTCGTCCTCGCGAGGCCTGGCTGAGCCGGCTGGGGCGAGCTCAGCCCCCATGGCGCAAGTGACTCCTGAGGTGCCTTTGCCTACTGCCGCCACTACAGCCGTTGGGGCGTAGCAGGCTCCGCCTCAGGATGCTGTGGTCGCGCTGCCGCCTTCTCTTCCTACTCCACCGACTGATGTCTCTCCGACTCCTCCTGCCGTTTTGGATCGTGCTTCTGCTGAGCTGGACTGGCTGCGGCAGGATCTTCTTGGCGCCGACCTTCGCTTGGTGGCCGGGCGCTTGGAGCTGGCTTCAGGATGGATTCGCTCCGACGCTTCGATTCAGGCGGCACTGGTCCAGGCCTCGACGGCTTGCGATGAGGAGAGGCAGGCCGTCCTTGAGGCGAAGGATGCTCGTGATGTAGCCCTGGGGGAGGTGGTCGACATCCGTGGTCGCTGCAAGGCGCTGGAGGACGAGCTGCAAGGCCTGCGGGACCAGCTCGCGAAAGAGGCCCGCCTTCGCCAAGAGCAGGAAGAAGGCGTGAAGGCTCGCGAGGCGGCCGTCAAGGAGAGGGAGGTCAAGCTCAGGAGGCGCCGTGACCGCCTAGGCGCGCTAGAGCAGGAGTTGGGGGCGAGGAAGGTCGAGCTGGACGACAAGGCCCAGGTTCTTGCCGAGGATCGCGTGGCCTTCGCGGAGATGGAGGCGAAGGCTCGCTCCTTGCTAAGGACACTTTACGACAGCGGCCTGGAGAGCCCGCTGGCTGGCGCCGAGGACGGCCCCGCCAAGCTGCTCCCCTTCCTGGTTCGCGCTCTTGAAGATGTCGCCCTTGGCCTTGGCCCCACGGCCGAGGACGAGGCACGTGTCCTGTCTTCTGCAGCGCTGACGCAGGTCCTCACCCACATCTACCTTCGCGATCCCGGCGTCGACCTCGACAGCGTGCTGGAGCCAGTAAGCGGCGAGCGTGCTGCTGCAGCTGCCGAGGCCGTGAAGGGTCGCGCGGAGGCTCTGCTGGGGAAGTTCCGGGCCTTCAGCACCAAGCCGAAGCAAGGCGCTGTCGACCCCGCTGCTCCATGAGGCGAACCCACTCCGCGCTGCTCCACCGCCGACAAGTGACTCCGTTGTGGCTCCTGTCCTGCCTTTAATTCCTGCACATGTATCATGCCTCGGGGAGGCGTTTAAACTTGCGTTTGGCATTGAGATAACAGTGTGGACTATAATATTTGCGTTTGAATTCCTTGAAATTTACACTTTTCCTTCCTACTTGCTTATGTTCTATGCCGGCAGAGCCCGGCCCCGCGCATACCTCAGCCGCCGTTAGCCCCGACCGGAAACCAGGACGGGACCAAGGAGTGAGGGGCTACGTGACAAGTTAGGCTCCTGAGTCGCGATTCTCAGGAGTCCCCCTTGGCGCACGAACAACAAGTAGGGAGGTGTGATGTGGGTGGATCTACCGTTCTACGTCTGGAGAGCCCGGCCGCGCGCATACCTTAACCGCCGTTAGCCTTTCGGAACTAAGGAATGAGGGGCTACGTGACCAATTAGGCTCCTGAGTCGCTATGCTCAGGAGCCCCCCTTGACGCTCAAACGGCCTTCGTACCTTGGCTCCGCTCAGGGAGAGACGCGCGACTAAACAAGCCCGGGGGGCCTGGCTGGGTGGCGTGCGTCTGGGCGTGACCCAGGCGCAGCCCCCGTGTCACGCGGCACTCCCGAGGGGAGGCGTTACGATGAGGCTAGACACTGAGCTCTGGGCTCCCTGAGGTTGATGCGGCCCAGGGGCCACCCTCAGTTGTTTATCACCAGCGCGGAGCATAGCGCTTCCGTATGTGTAGGGGCATAGCCGCTCCTCGGCAGTGTCGTCATCCAGCGCGGAGCATGGTGCTTCCACTGGTACGTGGGAGGGGGCTCCCCTCCAGGAGGAGCCCCCGGGGCGTGTACAGCCCCGCCCTGACACGTGGCTGGCACGGTAAGGCCTGGCGAGGTGTATCTGGGCACCCGTGAACCAGCGTAGGACTCACGGGGCCCTACCTCTAGGCGGGTTGCGCCTGGCACTGGGCCTTATCTTGTGATGTGTCCCTGCAAATTTGGTTAGATGCCGGCACTCTACGTCCTCAGGTCCCGGCCCTCGAGCTGGTCTCAGCCGTCACTGGTATGCCAGGTCGCGATGCCGTGGACAAGGCCAGAGGGTGAGGGCTGGAGAGCCAGTAAGAGCCCTGAGTCGCGATGCTCAGGTACCCCCCTTTAACATGCAAGTGGTCGGCATGGAGAAGAAGAGGTGCCGTGGACAGGCATCAAATAATCAAGCATGGTGGGTCGAATGCATAGACGGAAATAAACGCAAAAGGGATACATGCCGCTGGGTCTGGCCCAAGCGACTTGGGGGATGATGCAGCCCGAGGGGCGCCCCCAACAAGGTAAGCCAACAACATGAAATAAAAGGGATACATGCCGCAGGGACGGACCCACGCGGCCTGGGAATAATTCAGCCCTGGGGGCACTCCCAGCTGGAAATGAAACTTGAAAGATGTCACCTGATGATGTTGAGGACGAAGGAGTGTTGGCATAGCAGACTCGGTGGGCTGCGGAAGCCGATCCTCACGAGTCCCCAGGCCCAGGGGCCTCGGGAGGCTCCGGAGGCGCTGGTGGCTCCTCGCAGACCATCTCCATCTCCGCCAGGGCTGCGGAACGCCTGGCCTCTTGAGCCTCCATGATGCCCCTCATGAGGCGCTGATACGTCGCAGCCGTGTTCGGCAACCCGTGAGGCATGCGAACATAGCTGTGGGGTGGACCTTCGCAGCGCCCCACTCGCGAGGGCCAGAGGCGCTCCAGAGAGGCGACTCGATTGAGCCCTGGTATGTCGATGCAGACGCGCAGCCCACCATCCTTGCCTGGATGGGGAGACACAGCTGGTAGGTGGCGGCCGCCTTTCATGACTCTTGACTCCTGTAGTTCCTGAATGGCCTTGCTGACGAACTCCTGAGGGTCTGGCCCTCCTTGCCTTACTCCTTCTTGAGGTAAACGTGCTTCGAAACACGCCTCCATGTGGTGCCCAAGCGCCTCCCTCGTGACCTTAGCCAGGTCGGTGGCCCTCCAGGGGAGAGCCCCTGAGCCCTGCCTGAGGAGGGCGCCGGGCACGCTTTCCTATGCGATGGAAGGAGGTTCCCCCTAGGTAGGCGCGGGCCCTGAGGGGCCTGCCTCCTGAGGGGCCGGGCCGGACGATGTCTTCTTCTTCTTGGGGGCGGTCTCGGGAAGCCTCCTGCTTCCGCAATCCGGGTCTTCCAGTGATGCGGCCTGAAAGGCTCGTTCCAGGGAACACACCGCGTCCTTCTCTTCACAAGGCACCGTGATGACTCCGCCACTTCCTGGCATCTTGAGGACATTGTAGCCGTGGTGAGTTACGGCCATGAACTTGGCCAGCGCTGGGTACCCAAGGATGGCGCTATACGGCAGGCGAATATGAGCGACGTCGAAGTTGATGAGCTCGGTGCGGTAGTTGTCGCGTGCCCCGAAGGTGACAGGGAGGCGGACCTGCCCAATTGGGACCGTGGAGTCGTTGGTGACTCCGGAGAAAGGCTTGGTTGGCTGAAGCTGGCTGTAGGGCACTTGGAGATTGTTGAATGTTTCCATGGTCAGGACGTTGAGCCCTGCCCCGCCATCGATGAGGGTCCTGGTGACCACCACGTTGCTGATGATTGGGGAACAAAGCATCGGGAGGACTCCGGCGGTGGCCGCACACTTGAGCTGATCTGCTGAGCTGAACATGATGGCGCACGCCGACCACTTGAGAGGGTGCGTGGCTTCGAGCTTGGGGAGGACTGCATTCGCTTCATGGGCGACCTGCTTGAAGATGCGTTGAGAGGCTGGGGCTTGAGCCCCGCCCAGGATGCAGGCGATCGTGCGCGGCTCCTGGAAGCCCCCAGCCTCCTCGCCCTGATGGCGGTCCTCGTTTCTCCTTGGCTGTGGCGGCAGCAGAGGGAGGCCTGCGTTGCCTTGCGGGCGATCCTCGCGAGGCTGATCCCTCCAGTCTCCCTCGCGAGGCGGGTCTTGCCAGTGATCCTCGCGAGGTTGACCGCGCCACCCTTGGCGCGGGCCGCGGTCTTCCCAGCGTCCTGCGTTCCTTCCTCCTCCTCGACCATAGCCCCAGTCACCGCGGTCGGGACGACGGCCGAACCTTCCTTCTCGCACGGCTCGGAGCTCTTAACATTCGTTGGTGTTGTGGGTGTGGAGGTCATGGTACACACAGTACCGACTGCCCTTGGAAGATTCGGGCTGATCTCTGCCCCGCTTGGTGTCTGGTTCTGCCGCGAGCACGGCAGCCCCCTTGCGCTTCACATCCTTGGCCTTGGGCTTCTTCTCTTCTGGGTCTACGGCAGGCAGCTTGAGGAGGGAGAGACGGCCTTCCTCAGCCCTGGCGCACTTGGTTGCCAAGTTGAACAACTCCAAGGAAGTGCACAGGTCTTCATGCATCGCCAGCTCCTCCTTCATCTTGACATCGCGCATGCCGTCGGAGAAGGCTGAGATGATGGCCTCCTCGGTCACCTTGGGAATCTTGAGGCGTTCATTGTTGAAGCGTTGGATGTACTTCTGCAGGGTCTCTCCGGGTTGTTGCATGATGCGGCGCATGTCGCTCACGGCGGGTGGCCGGTCGCGAGTACCTTGGAAGTTGGCGATGACGCGGGTGTGCATCTCGTCCAAGGAGGAGATCGTGCCTGGAGCCTGGTTCAGGAGCCAGGTGCGGGCCCCGTCCTTGATCGCCATGGGAAACTAGTTCGCCATGACCTTCTCGTCTCCATTGGCAGCTTCGATGCCCAGCTCATGGAGCTGGAGGAACTCCGCAGGGTCGGCCGTGCCGTCGTAACGAGGAGGCAGGTCTGGCTTGAACTTGCCGTGACATGCGACGCTGCATAGCTCGGTGGTGAAGGCACGACAGCCTGCTGTGGCCACGAGAGGCCTTGGGTGACGGAGAGCTTGGTCTTGCATGTCCCCACGCGCTGCAGCTGGGAGCAGCGCGGGGTCTTGACGTGCGGGAGCAGGAGCATGCTCGCGACGTGCTGGAGCAGGGAGCGCTCGGGCAGCTTCTTGCGGGCGAGGGACTTCTTGGCAGCTCTGCTCTTGCCGCGCTGGCACCTGACAGACCGGGTTCCGCCCAGGGGCCACGCACCTTGGAACCACGGCGCCTTCTTGAGGAGGAGGCGGCTGGGGCGCCCCCGGAGCTTCGTCGCCCGCGCGGGGCGGGGTGCGGTGCAGCAAAACGGACGGCGCAGGAGAGCCCCCTGCGGCGCGGACGAGCTCGGCGACGCGGTCGAGCCATTCTTCATAGACGTCGTCGACGGGACGGTAGCGTAGGAGCTCGTTTGCCGCGATGAGCGCATCTCAAGCCTCCATGGGTGCACGGAGCGCGCGGGATGAAGAACCAGCTGGGGTGAGCGAGGGAGTAGCGGTGCGGCCGTCTTGCCACACAGACGGATGCTGAGCCGACGCTTGCTGCTCGTACCCCGCCAGGCCGGTGGCGGCGTTGACGGCAGGTGATGGGGAACGGAGAGGACGCCCGCCGACAGGAGCCGTCTGGGCGACGCGGGAAGCGAGAGCGGCCCGGTGCTTGGCGCAGGCCCGATGAGCGTCAGACATGGACGGGATGGTCGGAGGAGAACGGGGTGGTGGAAGACGAATTCCGGCGCACCCCTACTTGGCGCGCCAAATGTCGGATTTCGGGTTCCAGCAGACCCTTGAGGTTCGAACACTAGGGTGCGCATGGAGATTTCGCCTTCTACCTACCTGCATCCCTCCGCCTCGCTAAGATCTAAGCTATGGAAAGAACAACACAAGAGACACAGGGTTTATACTGGTTCGGGCCATCGTTCTGGTGTAATACCCTACTCCAGTGTGTGGTGTGGTGGATTGCCTCTTGGGCTGATGATGATGAGCAATACAAGGAAGAACAGCCTCACGAGGGTCTGTTCTTGGCTGAGGGGATGAACTGCCAGGAGGAGTTCAGTCACCCTTCTCTCTCTCTCTTCTCGATTCTCTCTCCGATTTCGATCCCTCTACCCTGTGGGTGGCTAGTCCTATTTATAGGCAAAAGCCCTAGGCCTCTTCCCCAATATTGAGCAGGAAGGGCGCCAACAATTGGCCATTTTGAAGGGGAACATCTGGTACACTTATCCTGACTAAAGTTGGTCCTCGTCTGCCAAAGGCTCTGGTGGTGACGCTGGCTTGGGCTCCACAATGACTTCCTCCCTACCGTTGGACTGGTCTTGGTCTCGTTGCACCGAAATGGGTGCCTTTGCTTGATGCTCTCGCCTGCGCTTGCTCCCTTTGCACCAAAGAGGAAAGGAGGACACTGCGCGGGCTAGCGCCCGCCTGGCACCCTTGGTCGTCATGGCTTGCGTCACGGGCACCTCGTGAGGTACCCCGCCTTGATCTCTCCGCCTCCTCGCGAGCCAGCCTGATGAGGCCGTGCCTGAGGAAGCTCCGTGTTGTCCGCCCCACGAGGCTTGGCCCCTCGCGAGGGTCTTGGGTCTGTGTTGATGAAGATGGGCCTTGCTGGGCCCCCCTTTGAGCCACGCCGCAGGCCGCAGGCAGGCAAGTCTGGGGATCCCTGTTCCCAGAATGCTGACACCCTCCCACACCTAGTGGACAACACTTAGCTCCGCGCTGGTGATAATACTTGAAGACCCGAAGACTAGACTAGGTGCCGGACGCGGCCTTTTGCTTTGGATCTCTCTTTCCGTGGCTTTGCTTTCTGATTCTGGACTTATGTTGAAGTTGAATTTTTATCGTTGCGCGCGGGGGGTGCCTTTTCTCGTTCGAGCCGTTTTTCGCCTTCTGGATCTTGTTTGGTTTGGGACTCATGTCCGTCGCCTCTCCCTTGCAAATCTCCCCGCGAGCCGGACCGCGCAGAGCACACGCTAGCGCTACGCCTGGTGCTCACCCCTTGCGGGCCCCTTCAAATAGGGCCATAAGCTCCACATGATTCTCAGGAACTCGTCGCCTCACGACCCAGCCCTAAGCAGGCGCTGACTAAGGTAATTCCTGTCGGGAAACTCACCCCCAGCTTCACGAGCTCACGAGGACACATACCCACATTGCATAGGAAAGTAAAAACTATGATTTTCTTACACGAGGGGCCCCCCTCTCGAAATGCTCTCACAAGTTTTCCAAGGGCCACACCCGAGTTTTGCGTGCAGAATAAAACAACAGGAGAATATGGGATCAGCCAGAGATATCGCTCGCTGCATCGTCCAGGGACGCGTCGCTCGCATCGTCATCACCTTCGTCGGAATCGTCGCCGCCGTCGGCGACGCCCCCATCACCGTCGTTGACCACGTCACCTTCGTCTGCGACGACCACCACCACGTCGTTCTCTAACGTGAAGGCCGTGACCAACGCGTCGACATGATCCTCTTCCCAACGCGCCAAGTCACCCCGGACGGCAATTGGCACAGGAGCAATGGCGGCATCAAAGTCGAAGTTAGGGTCGGCATTCAGAAGGTGGCTGAAGACACGGGAGAAGGCGCGCTAAAGCAGACCACGACCCCTCTCCTCCACAAGCTGCCGAGCTCTGGCAGATTGAGCTTCCAGGCGCGTCACCACCTCGGTGAAGAAGGTCAAGTGGCTGGCGTAGTCACTTGAATGAGGGGTCGGGGCGTTCTCATTGCAGATATAACCCAGGGCGGTGTTGGCCTTGTTCCGAAGGTCTTGAAGCATAGGAGCATGCTCGCGCTCCAGCGTTCGGCATTGGAGCACTTCCTCTCTGTTTTGCCGAGCGATGGCCTCGGCGTCGTCAATTCGTCTCCGGAGGGAAAGCAACTCAGCACGGGCGGAGGCTAGGTCCGCCTGCGCCGTAACCAGGGCGGCGGTTGTGGCCTCAGCACGCTTCTCGGCCTCGTCCAACCTGGGCCTGAGGGCGGTGGCCCTGCCCGTGCCCTCCTGTCCAGCGAGCTCCAGCCTTAAGCCGTACCTGCCCTCCAAATCAGCGCGAACCATGGCTATCCAACGATTGATCTCTTCTTCGACTCTGGCCTCACCGGCCCTAACGACATCTTCAGCTTGAGCGACTTGACGCTCCCTCGTCTCCAGTCGCTCGAGCTCGAGGCTGCGCTCCACGGCCTCCAGGGCCAGCGTCTCCTCGCGCCACCGAACCTCCTCTTCCTCTACAGGCGTCCCCCTCATCGACGCAAGGGCGGCCCCACGCACCTCGACTTGCTGCTCAAGGGACGCGCTCCAGGCCTGGAGCTCCCACGCACGCTCCTCCGCAGCCTCGCGGCGGCGATCGGCCTCGTGAGCTTCCTCCAAAGCTCGCGAGCGGGCCTCATTGGCAATCTTGAGGGACGCCTCGGCCTTCGCGTTCTCGAGGTCGCGATGATAACGGCCAAGGTTGATGGCCACTCGTAGCTTGCGTCGCTCCTCCACCAACCGAAGACCTTCAGCCTCAAGATGCGAGTCGACGCTAGCAAGCTCTTCACCATGGCGGTTCATCGCGCCCATCGCCTCTTGGAAGAGCTCATGGTGGACCATGTTGCGCCCGTGCTCGAGCTCGAACGCTCGCCCCATCTCATCCTCCGCCTCGGGGGCTGCGGGTGGAGCATGAAGTGGCGCGCCATCTCCCGGTTGGGGGCTGGGGGCTGGCGCGGCCCTAGGCGCCAGCTGACCCTCGCGAGGGGCCCAAACCGAACAAGGCCCGCTACTTGAAGGAGGCTCCAGCATCGAGGCTAGCCATCTACCAACCATGACCAAGGGAGGAGCCATTGGCACGCCTGCTGCACTCCGAGCAAGGCCGCGAAGAAAGGACGGCGAAGGCGCAAGCTCGGGGCGCCTTGAGAACTGACCAGGTCCCGAGGCTGACCCCATGTCGTGGGCAGCGTTCGAGCCTGAAGCACTGGAGCTTGGGAAGTGCGATGGGGTGAGAGGGAGCTGCTTCTCTAGAGATTTCGCGGCCTTAGCAGAAGGGGACCTAAGGGGACAATCATCAGGAAAGGAAGGTGGCACATAGAAGGTCACCAAGGAAAGGTACTTACTCGTCGATGGCGATGTACTTCCGTCGCTTCAACGGTCCGAAGATGCTGCCACCGCTAGGGGATCCCTTCCTCTTGCGGAGCTCCTCGAAGTCCATGCAAAGGCGACCGAAGCGCTGGACGTGACGGCCGGAGCACGGCAGAGCCGAAGAAGAACCAAGAGGGATGGCTTCAGGGGAGCCCGGCTGCGGCGAACAACCCGGATCTCTCTCGCTGCGACCTCCCGAGGCTCCCGAAGCCTCGGCCTCAGGAGCCGCATGCCGCATCTCATTAGTGATTGGCGCCTTAGGAGGGGCGGCGCAAGCTCCCGAGGACGACGCCCCTGGAT
The DNA here is from genome assembly GCF_018294505.1 of Triticum aestivum. Taxonomy (NCBI): domain Eukaryota; kingdom Viridiplantae; phylum Streptophyta; class Magnoliopsida; order Poales; family Poaceae; genus Triticum; species Triticum aestivum. The sequence continues at coordinate 271,121,462 of NC_057806.1, forward strand.
CACCGCTCGGCGCGTGCTCCTCAGCACCTGAGCAGCCGGCCCCCGTTGCAGCTCGCTCCCCCGCGCCATCACCTGGGGCGAGCTCGGCACCAACTGCGAGGACGGGGACCACGATGACGGGATTCTCACGGGGCCCCACCAAGCCAATTGGGTGCAACCCCCACTCATCAAAGGAAGATATGTTCGCGGCAAACATGACCTTGTTCTCGATGCGGTACAACATGCAGCTCTTCCTGGGCATCTCGTCCGGCAGAGGGACACCGGATTGAACCGCGAGCACAGTTTGCCATGCAGCAAGAGGAAGCCCCTCCTCCTGAAACCTCATGTTGTCCTGCCCGCTGAGCAAGGCCCACATCGGGCGGGAATGGCGTTGAAGCGGAGCAACTCGGCGCCTAACGAACTCCCTCACCACCATGGGCGCAGTCACACCAAGGTCCTTCAACCACCGCAGCCTGGCCCAGATGGGGGCAAGGCAGGGGCTCGCGAGCCTCTGGTGACCCCAGCCGGAGTTTGGAATGGCAGGCCCGACCGGAGCTTGGAGCAGAGGGTTGAGCATGCCGGCATCAACAAACACCCATCGCGTGCGGAACTCGCTCGCGGATGAAGGAAGCTCAAAGTCGATCCCCATGCCTGCCGTCGCCGCCACAGCCTGAAAGCCCACACACCCTGAGCTTTGTCAAGCACCGATGAGATGTAGCGAGAAGAAGTGGCGGAGGAGCGCCACGGAGGGGTGATGCCCACCATGGCCTCACACACGAAGGCAAAGACGAGAAGAAGGGTCACAGATTGAGGGTCGAGATGAAGCATATGGATCTGATAGTGCTCGAGAACCACGTTGAAGAAGGCGGAGAAGGGAGGAAGCAGGCCAGCCCAGAGGGCGTCAATGAAGATTTGGGATCTCGGTGACTGCCTGAGCCATGCTGGAGCGAGACGCAGGCCAGGCCGGGGTCTCTCCCCACTCGTTGAAGCTGGAGGCGAGCATGGGGCGCACCTTGCCCATGGCCTCATCGTTGAGCACCCGAGGCCGGCTGAACACCAGCTCGAAGGATGGAGGCGCAATTGGCGAGGATAGAGGTTTCTTCCCCTTGCCGGCTTGTTTCAGCGCCATGGCGGTAAAGCGGGTGAAACGCTGGTCGGACTGGGAAGGCGGAGCAGGGTGTCGAGGAAGCAGGGAGATTGGAAGATTGGAAAAGCCGGGCACGGAGAGGGAAGAATAACTGTGCAAGAAGCGGGGCCGCATAGCCAGGCAGATTCAAAGGCAGCATGGGGAAGCGGAGACGCCCATGTCCAATCAACCGCCATGCGTCAACCGAGGCCGCAGGCTTTTGGGGCCCGCGACGCTTCGAGCTTGACCCTTGGCTTCACCATGAAGCCGAGCCCACGCGCATCTTGGGCCCGGGGGCTACTATCGGCGTTCTGGGAACGGGGGTCCCCAGACTTGCCTACCTGCGGCCCGCGGCGTGGCTGAGCCAGCAGGCCATACGGTCGTCTTCACCAACAAGGCATCCAATACCCTCACGAGGGGCCAAGCCTCGCGAGGCGGACAACGCAAGACATCCTCTGGAGTGGCCTAGCTAGGCAGGCTCACGAGGAGCAGAGATATCAAGGCAAGGAAAACCTCACGAGGCTCTCATGACGTGAGTCATGACGATCGGCACCAGGCGGGCGCCAGGCGGGTGCCAGCGCGCGCAGCATCCTTGTTTCCTCTTTGGTGCAAAGGGGGAAAGCGCAACCGCAGAGTACCGATGCGTCAAGCAAAGGTTGCCATTCCGGTGCAACAAGACCAAGACCACGGACTGCAAGACGGAGGTCATCGTGGAGCCCAAAGCAGCATCACCACTAGAGCTTTGTGCAGGCGAAGACTACTTTTGTCAGGATAGCTTGTACTAGCTGCCCCCTTCAAATTAGCCCTCCATTGTTGGCTCCCTTCCTGCTCAATATTTGGGAAGAGGACCAGGGCCTCTATAAATAGGACTAGCCACCACAGTGCAGGAAAGAGGAGGATCTAGCTGGGGAACATCATCTTAGCTAGAGGAGATCATCAGAGATCGAGAGACACACCACAAGCTCTCACGCGCAAGAACACCTCAACCTCAGGAGGTTGTTCTCCCCTTGTATTATTCATCATCAGCCCAAGAGGCAATCCACCACCACACTAGAGTAGGGTATTACACCACAACGGTGGCCCGAACCAGTATAAACCCCGTGTCTTTCTGTGTTGTGAGTTCGTCGAGTTCGTCCGCAATATCTTAGTGAGCTAGAGCATAGATCGGTAGGAGGGAAGACTTCACGCGCACCCCAGTGTTCGAACCTTAAGGGTTTCCCGGAGCCCCACATCCGACAAACTCCCGGATACTATAGGAGTACTTTGGGTGTGCCAAACATCACAACGTAACTGGGTGGCTATAAAGGTACACTGCGGGTATCCCCGAAAGTATCTATTGGGTTGGCACGAATCGAGACTGAGATTTGCCACTCCGTATGACAGAGAGGTATCTCTGGGCCCACTCGGTAAGACATCATTGTAATGACCTCAACGTGACTAAGGGGTTGGTCATGGGATGATGTGTTACGGAATGAGTAAAGAGACTTGCCATAATGAGATTGAACAAGGTATCGGTATACCGACGATCGAATCTCAGGCAAGTGCTATATCGGTAGACAAAGGGAATCATATACGAGATTCATTGAATCCTTGACATCGTGGTTCATCCGATGAGATCATCGTGGAAAATATGGGAGCCAACATGGGTATCCAGATCCCGCTGTTGGTTATTGGCCAGAGGGATGTCTCGGTCATGTCTGCATATTTCCCGAACCCGTAGGGTCTACACACTTAGGGACTCTTTAATTCACAGGATTGTAAAAACATGGGAATAGGAAAAACATAGGATTGAAATGTCATGCTCATCTCAATCCTATAGGATTTTAGGTTGTTTGATTGCATCATAGGAAAAACGAAAGATTCTATCAAAGAGGTTTGACTGGATGCTAGAAATCCTATGGGAAGTAGTACAAAAAATTCCTTAGGAAAAAATCCTATAGGATTCAATCCTATGAATCAAACAACCAATATAGGAAAATTTCCTAAGGATTCTAATCCTCCAAAATTCCTATGCAAATCCTTTGAATCAAAGGAACCCTTAAGGTTCGGTGACGCTAGAATTGTAATGGGAATTGTATGTGGTTGCCGAAAGTTGTTCAGAGTCCCGGATGAGATCCCGGACGTCATGAGGAGTTCCGGAATGGCCTGGAAAGATTTACATATGGAAAGTCCAGTTTCAGTCACTGGAAAGGTTTCGGGGTTTATCGGTATTGTACCGGGACCACCGAAGGGGTTCCGGGGGTCCACCGGGAGGATCCACCTGCCCCGAAGGACCTAATGGGCTGTAGTTGGGTGGGAACCAGCCTCTTAGTGGGCTGGTGCACCCCCCCAAGGGCCCAAGGTGGCTAGGGTTGGAAACCCTAGGGGGCCGCTGCCCCCGCCCCCCTAGTTGGAAACCCTAAGGGGGCCAACGCCCCCCTCTAGATGGATCTAGGGGTCCGGCCCCCTCTCCCATCCCCCTTATAAATAGTGGGGGTTGGGGGTGGGAGGGCAACCGCACCCCTTCTCCTAGCGCAGCCCTACCCCTCTCCCTCCTCGTCTCTCGTAGTGCTTGGCGAAGCCCTGCTAGAGTGCCACGCTCCTCCACCACCACCACGCCGTCGTGCTTCTTCTGGACGGAGTCTTCCCCAACCTCTCCCTCTCTCCTTGCTGGATCAAGGCGCGGGAGACGTCACCGGGATGCACGTGTGTTGAACACGGAGGCACCGTTGTTCGGTGCCTAGATCGGAATCGGGCGCGATCTGAATCGCTTCGTGTACGACTCCACCGACCGTGTTCTTGCAATGCTTCCGCATCGCGATCTTCAAGGGTATGAAGATGCACTCCCCTCTCTCTCATTGCTAGTATCTCCATAGATTGATCTTGGTGATGCGTAGAATTTTTTTTAATTTCTGCAATGATCCCCAACAGTAGCATCATGAGCTAGGTCTATGTGTAGTTTCTATGCACGAGTAGAACACAAGTTGTTGTGGGCATCGATTTTGTCAATTTATTTGCCGTTACTAGTCTTATCTTGATTCGGTGACATGGTGGGATGAAGCAGCCCGGACCGACCTTACACGTACACTTATGTGAGACAGGTTCCACCGACTGACATGCACTAGTTGCATAAGGTGGCTAGTGGGTGTCTGTCTCTCCCACTTTAGTCGGATCGGATTAGATGAAAAGGGTCCTTATGAAGGGTAAATAGAAATTGGCATATCACGTTGTGGTTTTGGCGTAGGTAAGAAACGTTCTTGCTAAGAAACCTATAGCAGCCACGTAAAAATTTGCAACAACAATTAGAGGACATCTAACTTGTTTTTGCAGCATATGCCGTGTGATGTGATATTGCCAAAAGGATGTGATAAATGATATATGTGATGTATGAGATTGATCATGTTCGTGTAATAGGAATCACGACTTGCATGTCGATGGGTATGACAACCGGTAAGAGGCATAGGAGTTGTCTTAATTTATTTATGACCTGCGTGTCAACATAAACGTCATGTAATTACTTTACTTTATTACTAAACCATTAGCCATAGTAATAGAAGTAATAGTTGACAAGACAACTTCATGAAGACACGATGATGGAGATCATGGTGTTATGCCAGTGATGATGATGATCATGGCGCCCCAAAGATGGAGATCAAAAGGAGCAAAATGATATTGGCCATATCATGTCACTATTTGATTGCATGTGATGTTTATCATGTTTTTACATATTATTTGCTTAGAACAGCGGTAGCATAAATAAGATGATCCCTCATTAAAATATCAAGAATTGTGTTCCTCCTAACTGTGCACCGTTGCTAAGGTCCGTTGTTCCGAAGCACCACGTGATGATCGGGTGTGATAGGTTCTAACGTTCGCATACAACGGGTGTAAGCCAGATTTACACACGCAATACACTTAGGTTGACTTGACGAGCATAGCATGTACAAACATGGCCTCGGAACACGGAAGACCGAAAGGTCGAACATGAGTCGTATAGAAGGTACGATCAACATGAAGATGTTCACCGATGATGACTAGCCCGTCTCACGTGATGATCGGACATGACCTAGTTGACTCGGATCATGTATCACTTACACGACTAGAGGGATGTCTATCTGAGTGGGAGTTCATTAAATAATTTGATTAGATGAACTTAATTATCATGAACATAGTCTAAAATCTTTGCAATATGTCTTGTAGATCAAATGGCCCACCCTAATGTTGCCCTCAACTTCAACATGTTCCTAGAGAAAACCAAGCTGAAAGACGATGGCAGCAACTATACAGACTGGGTCCGTAACCTGATGATTATCCTCATAGCTGCCAAGAAAGCATATGTCCTTGATGCACCGCTAGGTGAAGCACCTGTTTTCCCAGCAACTCAAGACATTATGAACGCCTGGTAGTCGTGTAGTGATGATTACTCCCTGGTTCAGTGCGGCATGCTTTACAGCTTAGAACCGGGGCTCCAAAAGCGTTTTGAGCAACACAGAGCATATGCGATGTTCCAAGAGCTGAAAATGGTTTTGCAAGCTCATGCCCGGGTCGAGAGATATGGAGTCTCTGACAAGTTCTATAGTTGTAAGATGGAGGAGAATAGTTCTGTCAGCGAGCACATACTCAAAATGTCTGGGTTGCACAACCACTTGTCTCAGCTGGGAGTTAATCTCCCAGATGATGCGGTCGTTGACAGAATCCTTCAGTCGCTCCCACCTAGCTACAAGAGCTTTGTGATGAACTTCAATATGCAGGGGATGGAAAAGACCATTCCTGAGGTATATTCAATGCTGAAATCAGCGGAGGTGGAGAGAAAAAACACTACAAAAAAATACACTTCCATGATGATACGTGTTTGTCACAGTAGGTCACGTTTTTGTCATGCATGTACATCCATGACGATTTTATGACAGAATCAAGATAGGCATACCTGTGCTGTCGTAGAAGTGTTCCATTACATTACCAAAATTATCATCACGGAAGTGTCCACTTCCATGACGATAAATCACGCGTCACAGAAGTGCTTTCGTCAAGGGTGACCGACAAATGGCATCCATCGTAACGGAACGCCGTTAAGCTATCGGGTCAGGTTTTGGATCCGATAACCCGTTAACAGCCCCGACCAATGGGGATTTTCCACGTGTAAAATCATCATTGGCTGGAGGAAACACGTGTTGGCTCATTGTTGGGACAGATGTCATCCACTCATTGGACGGAAGGCGCCTATGATACATCGACACGTGGCACGGCCCAACAGAGGCCCATTCCTGTGAAAAGGCCAGCCCGTTTGACTTGGTCAATAGGTGGCGGGCCGGCCCATGGAAAGCTTGTTAACGGCCTGTTCGCATATAGCCCATTTACAGCCCGCTAACCCAAGGCCCGTTACGCCCTATCCGAATTAGGCCCAGTAGCGTCATCTGGGCCATCCAATATGATTCCAGCCCGTTTTCACTTCTGGCGCATGTATGGCCCATGACGTCTTTCGGCCCATATGAGGCCCTATGTAACTCTTGGCCTATTAATGGCCCATGGTGAAACTGGCCCATAATGAATAGTGTATCACTTTACACCCATTAACGGCCCGTGGTGAAACTAGCCCGTAATGAACAGTGTATCACTTTATACCCATTAACGGCCCGTTATTCCGTTGGGCTGTTTCCAGCCCATGTTATCCTTCGGCCTTCTCAGAGCCCATTTATTCTTGGGCTCATTTCCAGCATTCGTTTAGTTACGGCCCGTTACTGTCATTTTCTGCTTGTGGGCCAAATTCAGCCAGTGGTTATAGTCGGCCCGTTTGTGGTCCCTTAATACGTCGGGTCGTTTTCATAGCGTCATCAAATACGGCCTATTAACGATGGCCCGTTATGGTCGGCCCATGAACGGATGATTCCAACTCTACTCCGTTTACGGCCATAATGCGGTCTGTTTGGCCCATGTTTGGCCAATTGATCATACGACCCGTATAAGGCCCATTGATGATACGACCTGCAGAAGGCCCATTGTTTCTATGACCCGTAGAAGGCCCATTGTTTCTACGGCCCGTAGAAGGCCCATTGTTTCTACGGCCAGTAGGAGGCCCAATGTCACTACAGTAAATATTAGCCCATGGTTATTGTGGCCTAGTTTTAAAAAATAGGTTATTGCAGCCACTAGCTTACCGCAGAAAAAGAACTGCAATGACTACAAGCAAACAAATAAACAAGACAACAAGGAAATAAATAAGCAAGCAATTAACGCTAGGCTATCACGGCTATTACACATATTACATCCACTGGGCATCAAAGTTCGCCACCAGTGCAAATATAGGGAACAAAGCAACATATCATATACACTGGTTGTCAAAGTTGGCGACCAGCGCAAATAAACGCCACAGCAAAAAATCCAGAACTGAAACCACTTCAGAAGATCTCAAGAAACAATATCCTGGGTACCCATAATGTTGGCAAGATGCTTAGCAAGCTTATTAACTTTCTCTTGTTTGGCGCTTAAATCCTCCAGCGCTTGCTGTTGCACCAGAAAATATGCATCTGAATTCTGCAGGGACTTCCTTAGTCCTTCAGCTTCCTGTCGCAACACATCCGATCGATGTCTTTCAACTTGAAGTTGAGACTCAAGAAGACAAACTGATTCAGGCAGCGAGTTCGAAGAGCTTGTGCCAGCAGTAGTGGCTAGTAACTCGAACACTACATCAAGATAGGACTTTCGGGTTCCCTCACTGTCGTCAAGATAGTTTTTATCAGCTTTCTTGGAGACCAACAGGGATGTCTCACTATCTTGAACCTTATCTGCATTACTTCCTTTACCATTGAATAACGCGGTACTGTTCTCCAATATTTTGTCCGCATTCTAAAAGAGAAACAAGCAGACACATCACATGTTTACCATGTTGTATATGAAACTCATTTTGGTAAATGAGTTCAGTAGTAAAGTGGACAGGATAACAGCATGAAACAAACATATATCTATGTACCATGGTCACTTTATGGTCTATATCATTCTAGTTTTTGTTGCCATATCAAGATAGAGACACAGTTCAAATAATATTTGTTCAAGACAAAGCAGAATAGACAAAATATAAGTGTGGGTAACTATAGAGCAATAACAACACTTGTAATGTGCATGACATGAGAACATAACTGTTTATTCAATTGAAACTGAAATCAACATAGAGCAGGTTACAGTAGCAAACCAATTGAAGAAACAGGTTTAAATCATACCTGTTGCGCCATTGGAGTTTCAATTCCATCCTTCAAATTTGAAAATAGTTGGTATGAGTAAATACAGTAATGCAAGAGCAAATGAGTATGAACCATAGCTACAGAACCTAACCTGAGAACAAATCTTCTTCTCCTTTAAGCGTTGAGTTGGGATTCGGAGTGGTGGTCCTCATGCTTTGGGCACTGCAGTTCCCTTACTAACTGCTCATGTTTGGGTGCTCTGTGGTGGAGACAGTGCTGTGTCAACTGGAACTGGGTTACTATCTGCCATGGTTGGGGTTAGAAGGGGTGTAGCTGGTTCTTTATCCAACTGGGTAGGGGTACAATCTGCGAGAGTCTGTGTTATGTGTGGTGGATCTGGTCCTTGGGCAAGTACAACCATGGTTCTATCTGCATCAACTGGTAGCACTATCTTTTCTGAAGATTGTGTTGTTACTCCCTTAGATACTGCCATCACGCTCTCCAATTCAAATGGCTGATAAACAAGAAAAGTAATTGAAAGTATAGACATTGTATGATAGACAGGTGCAATGGATAGTGGGAAATAAAAGAGGGCATGAAATAATTCATATTTAGGTTGTCTAACCAAACAGGATAGCATGACACAATTTCACATATATGATGGCTAACTAAACAGGATAGCATGACACAATTTCACATTATGATGGCTAACTAAAAAAGATGGAAAGACATAGTTCAAAATATGAGACTATGTAAACAGGATGACATGACATAACTATATAATGTGTTTATTAAATAGGTCGGCATGCCATAATTCACATACATTCACGGATAGAATGCCATAATTCAAAATATGATGACTGTAAACACTAAACATGATGAGATGATATAACTATATGATGTCTTTATTAAATGGGTTGCCATGCCATAATTCAGATAGATGATGTGTATGTACTATGTAAACATGATGTCATGATATAATTCAAATATATGATTTATATAGTAAGCAAGTAAGCAGATGGAAATCGATATATGATGTAAAAACTAAGCAATGCAAGACAACATGCATGACATGGTTAATATAACCCTGCCAAGTTTGAGCATAGACCTCAGGGGGGAAATAGGACTGGTCATCAGTCTCTGAATCCTCCTATGAAGAGCTCTCTGTAACCAGCAAGATGTCTGCTTCAGCAGGTAGCATTGTCTTCTCTGAATACCTTGTTTTCACTCGAGATACTTCCATCATAGCTTCAAATGGCTGATGCATAGGAAGAGTAGTTGAATATACAAACGTTGTCGACAAATGGAACATGTAATACAAAAAAATGATAGCATGATATAATTCACATACATGATGATTGGCTATTGCATAATTCACATATATAATGCCTTTGCAACAAGATATCATTGTATAATTCACATATATAATGTCTTGCAACAAGATGGCAATGCATAATTCACATATATGGTAATTAGACACTGAACAGGTGGCATTCACACAAAGCATGTCTAAACTAATCAAATGACATAGCAATGCGAGACACCATACGCACAATATGAGCAACATAACCCTGCCAAGTTAGAGCATACACCTTAGGGGGGGAATAGGACTGGTCATCTATCTCTGAATCCTCCTCTGAGGAGCTATCCGTAACCAGCGAGATATGCGCTTCGTCAGATAGCATAGTCTGCTCTGAAGACCTTGTTTTCACTCCAGAATTTTCCATCACCGTGTCAAATGGCTGATGCACATGAAGAGTAGTTGAATGTACTAACATTGTTGAAAAATGTAATATGTAACGAAAAAAAGGATGGCCTGATATAATTTACATATAAGATGACTGGCTAAGCAAGATGGCATTACAAAATTCACATATATGATGCCTGGGTAAACAAGATGGCGTTGCATAATTCACATAAACGATGAATAAACTAAACAGATGGCATTCGCACAAAGGATGTCTAAACTAAGCAGATGACATATTTGATGTATAAAGTAAGCAATGCAAGACACCATATGCATGAAATAACCAACATCAGCATGCCAAGTTAGAGCGAAGACCTCGGGGGGTAAATAGGAGTTGTCTTCTCCTTCTGAATCCCCCTCAGAACAGATATCTTCCTCTCGATTACAATCCGAAATGCGTGGAGGGGGGCTGCCTTTGTGCCTACCATGGAGCGAAGTCTGCATGAAATTTTATTGCCACGCAAGGCTCGTCTATTTTGCTCTACATGTTCAGTTCCATTGTTTACAATAACTATCATGCATAGGAATAGAACATAGTGAGATTATGTAAGGAGTGCATGCAGAAATCCAGAGTGACGGTAGCAACCTGTGGATAGACCCAAAACCAATAATCACAGGCAGATAATGGCTTCAGTTAAAAAATACAGATAATGGCTTCTTTACTGTTTGTTTCCCACCCAGCATAAAACTCATAGTAGACACTGGAGATTAACCAGATAGTAGATAAATACTATTAATAGCGGCCCCCATATGTACCCCACAACCATTTAAAAACTCAAGTTTGACCATTAGTTTGGAGCTGACGCAGAGTCTAATCAGTGAACAGGACGATAAAGTAGCATGTAATATTAAGCGATGCATAACGTAAGCAGACACGAAAGAGTGCGACCTCTCTTGCGGACCCGTGTAGTCCTCAAGGTCATCTGCTCGGTTGATGATGGTAATGCCGTTTTCATGGCTGCCAGCGGCGGGGAAGAAGATCTGAGGCGGCGAAAGACAGTCTGGAGGCCGGATCCCTCCTGTGCTGGACCCTTCTGTCGTTGGAGCAGCTGAGCTGGGGTGGACGACGGCGCAGCAGGAGCGGGACAAACCACGCAAGGTTTTCTTTGACAACTATCTGTAAGAGAAGTAATTCTGTAAGGGCTCATTTGAATTGGAGGATTCCAACAATGCAGGTATAGGAAATAGACAGGAATAGGATAGGAATGCACGTGCAAAATAGAGAATTTAAAAACACAAGATTTCTGCCAATCTGGGTGTTTGATTCACAACAATTGGAAGATCACATGATGCAAAGAAGCATGGTGAGATTAAGTCAAACCACAAGAAAATGTATGGTTATAATGCTATTATGCTACTATCTCTTAGTCTTGTGCTTCATGAATAGGAATTTGAAAAGGAGGACAAGTGAAAACTAAAATTCCTCCGTTTTTTCTTCCAAGGAGACACTAAAGGAACAAATCCGTGTGCTCAGTGGACAATATATATAACATGTAGAGTAAAAAAGAGATGCAACAAGTGTACAACCTCTTTGGCAAAGCCATGTCGATCTCAGCGTGATTGGGTTGGCCGGTGAGGATACTCCGGCTTACCTTGCTATCGGAGGAGGGGAAGAAGATCTTAGGCGTCTGGAGATGGAGCCCAAGGTACTGCTCCGCTGTGATGGAGGGTTTCGTCGTTGGAGCAGCTCCGATGAGTTGTACGACGCCGAGGCTGAAGCAGGACAAGAGAGACAACGAACAACGTTAACCTGAGTGGAATTCTAATAGCACCTCCAATACATGACGTAAAATACATAACCACAAAGTGCTAGATGTAAAATACATCAGCCGCTCATCTCTAAACTTAACTGTCGAAACTGAACTTAACTGTCGAAACTGAATTTTGCTGTCGAAACTGAATTTTGCTGTTGAAACTGAACGTATTAGCAAGGTGAGGCTACACGTCGGTCGACTGAGTTTTTCTTCTCTGGTCATTCAATTTTGCAGCCGTTGGATATGAAATCAAGGGCCTGCGGTTCATCTTCAACCTCCACCCCCCTGAGCCGCCAGCCACCACCGGCCAAACAGCAGCCCCCCGCCGCCCGCGGCCGGCAGTGCGCTGCCCCGCCCGCCCCGAAAACACTCCCCACCACCGGTCCACCGCCGCCCCGGCCATCCCTCTAGGCCCCCGTGCCAAGCTTTTTCTCCGGCGATCCTCATGCCACTACCCCGCCAACGCCCCGCCACCACTGGCGACCACCGCCCCCATCCTGAACCCTAAGATAGATAGTGGGGTACCTCTCTGGTGAGTCCCCCTCCCCGCTGCGGCTGGTTCTTCCTTCACCCCGGCAAGCCCCCCACCCCCTGAAAATCGACTGACCCAAAAGTCGATTCGGTCGACTCAAGTGTAGCTAAATCGGAGCAGCATCGCAAGCAAGAGCAAGAGAGAGCAGCAGCGTGAGCAAGAGCAATAGCAAGAGCAGAACAGGCAGGGGACCGAGAGCAAGAGCAGAGCAGCAGCGCGAGTGAGAGCTAAAGCAGCAGCAGCTCCTACTGATGTGGACGTCGCCGCCGAGGGAGCAACGCCGTGGAGGAAGTGCCCGGCGACGCCGCCGTGGATGGAGCCGCACCGTTTCGGCTCGGGACCGAGCGCCGGCAGCACCGTGAGATCGAATCAAGAAGAAAATGCGGTGATTAGTGTACAACCTCTTTGGTGGCGCCGATTAGGCCGCAGCTTCATCCGAGGAAACGGTGATGATGATGCTCTTTCGGTGGTGCAGGTGAAGACGGCGGTGTGGGAATGGAGGTGGCGCGAAAGACGAGGGGAACGTCAGGGCAGCTCCTTGGAGGTGGAGGACGGGGTGGCTGAACCGGCGGGATGATGAGATCGACGACGGATCCTCATCCGGTACGGTGGATGAGGGACATCGAGGTGTTGCTGTGGACGACATCGTCGGGGAAGAGGCTCCGGCTGGGTGGCGGACGGAGCAGGGTGTGGGGTTTCATCGCGGGTTTCCGCGGCCTCGGTGTACGAATGGGTGGGAGGATGGGATGGTAGTGGGGAACCATGGCTTAGAGACACGCTTGTCCGAAATGTGGGGTAAGTTACGAAAGTACCCCCACCGATTTGAGGCGGTTCTTTCGGTTCAGGGGTACCACGGGCATTTCGCGTGTCGGGATTTCACAGGAGGTGGGAGTTTTCGCGCGCGTTGTAATTTCGGAATAGCAAGGCGTGGGTTGAGATGGAGGGAGTTGTCGGAGCACAACGAGACAAAGATATATCTTAAATATTTCGGGCTAACAAGGCGCGGGTTGAAATTTCCGGACAAGCCTAACGTGTATTGTACCAAATCAATGCACGCTACAAATGTCATTCAAAACTTTGAATTCATGTTATGTTCAATTAAAATATTTCGCTACATGTATAATGCATGCAACCTACTACTCAAATGAACGTTTTAGTGCATTCCAAACGTATATACTACCGCTTCAATATGAACTAAATCTGTATTCGTTTCTCTATTTGAATAAGATCTACAGTAATGATTGTTGTGAAGTCAAAGCATTTGAATTCATTTCTCTGTTTTAATAAGATCTACAGTCATCATTATTGTCAAGTTAAACCATCGTTTGTGTATTATCTTCACAGCACACCACATGATTAGTCTCGAGTTACATATGAACTATGTGTACTATATGAACTCGAACTAGATTTTTTGAATCCACTTTATTTTGATTTCAAATCACATTACATTTCTAGCTCTAGCTAGATCTTCATAATCTAAACCATGTCTCATATGTATAATGTGTTTATCACATTATGTATGGTGCCCCGCCCCCTACGCCTACAAGTATTTAGATGTGAGATGCAAACACCACACATGACCACAAATTCAAATAAAATGTGAGAATGTTCATATGTAGTATTGTTTAGATTGTTCGATATTTAGTTGTAAGCTGCAAACGCCACACATTATCACAAATTCAAATAAAATGTGAGATTGTTTGATGTATAGTATGGTTTAGATTGTTCGGCATTTAGCTGTGAGTTGCAAACGCCATGCATTATCACATTATGGTATAACATGTGCACAGCACGTGTATCACCACTATATTCATGTATGCAATGTTTAAAACACTATCATCTCCTATTCAAATATATGAATCCACTTTCATATCAAATTATCATCTTTGTTAGTCTCTTACACCCACACAGTCCTCTAACCTTTGTAGCTAGCACTAACTTTCTCTCGTGCATGCACACGCCCTCCTCGCCCTCCCCCTCCCTCGGCATTCTATCCACCGAGCACATTCTTTTTTTTCTTTAGGTCGTTCTCCCAGAGTCTCCACAAATCCTTTCCGACACACACCGATCGATAAACCTCTCCAGCGATGCCTGCCTACAACATACACACACACCTCCAATCTCCTCCTTTATGTGTCCTTGCCTCGTGTCTCTCATACGGTCACACACACATGTAAACTCTCGCCCCTCTTTTCATCGATCTCACAACCGCACACTCCTCCCCTATTTAGCTAGTAGTTGGGCCTCTCGCACCACGTCCTAGCTCCATTCTCTCTGTCTATCCATCTCGCCGGGCCTTATTTGCCTCTAACAAATGGACGTACACCGACCGATCTCTCGCTATACATATAGCTAGCTAGGTCCTTATAACTCGTTTTTACCCACACGTCAATCGATCTACCTCATTAGTTGTGTCTCTCCCTTCCTCCGACAAACAACAATTGATCTACCGATCTAGTTAGGTTTGCTTACCAAACACATGGTTCCCCTTCATCATCCATGGATGCGTCCCGACAGATCTATCACACACAGGCAAACACAGAAACACATCCCCACTCTTATTGATAACATTGCAATTCCACCCTCAGTTTGTCTAGTAGGCCTCTCCCACCATCTTCGAGAAGCAACTCCATCACCCATCCAGCACTCTACCCCTCTCCCTCCCTCTCCCTCCCTCCCTCTCTCTCCTCTCTCTCTGTCCCATCATATTTCCCGTCCTTTAGTTATGTATGGATGTCGACCGATCTCCCTCAAGACATAGCTGGGTCTCTCCTTCTCACACTACAAAACAAATACACTTCCGTGATGATACATGTTTGTCACAGTAGGTCGCGTTTTTTGTCATGCATGTACATCCATGACAAATTTATGACAGAATCAAGATAGTCATACCTGTGCTGTCGTACAAGTGTTCCATGACATTACCAAAATTATCATCGCGGAAGTGTCCACTTCCATGACAATAAATCGCGCGTCACAGAAGTGCTTTTGTCAAGGGTGACTGACAGGTGGCATCCACCGTAACGGAACGCCGTTAAGCTATCGGGCCGGGTTTTGGATCTGATAACCCGTTAACAGCCCCAACCAATGGGGATTTTCCATGTGTAAAATCATCATTGGCTGGAAGAAACATGTGTCGGCTCATCGTCGGGACAGATGTCATCCACTCATTGGATAGAAGGCGCCTATGATACGTTGACACATGGCACGGCCCAACAGAGGCCCATTCCTGTGAAAAGGCCGGCCCGTTTGACTTGGTCAAAAGGTGGCGAGCCGGCCCATGGAAAGCCTGTTAACGACCTGTTCGCATATAGCCCATTTATAGCCCGCTAACCCAAGGCTCGTTACGCCCTATCCGAATTAGGCCCAGTAGCGTCATCTGGGCCATCCAATATGATTCCAGCCTGTTTTCACTTCTGGCCCATGTATGGCCCATGACGTCTTTCGGCCCATATGAGGCCCTATGTAACTCTCGGCCTATTAACGGCCCGTTGTGAAACTGGCCCGTAATGAACAGTGTATCACTTTACACCCATTAACGGCCCGTGGTGAAACTGGCCCGTAATGAACAGTGTATCACTTTATACCCATTAATGGCCCTTTATCCCGTTGCGCCGTCTCCAGCCCATGTTATCTTTCGGCCTTCTCAGAGCCCATTTATTCTTGGGCTCATTTCCAGCATTCGTTTACTTATGGCCCGTTACTGTCATTTTCTGCTTGTGGGCCAAATTAGCCCGTGGTTATAGTCGGTCCGTTTGTGGTCCGTTAATATGTTGGGCCGCTTTCATAGCGTCATGAAATACGCCCTATTAATGATGGCCCATTATGGCCGGCCCATGAACGGACGATTCCAACTCTGGACCGTTTACGGCCAGAATGCGGTCTATTTGGCCCATGTTTGGCCAATGATCATACGGCCCGTATAAGGCCCATTGATGATACGGCCCGTAGAAGGCCCATTGATGATACGGCCCGTAGAAGGCCCATTGTTTCTACAGCCCGTAGAAGGCCCACTATTTCTACGGCCCGTAGAAGGCTCACTGTTTATACGGCCCGTAGAAGGCCCACTGTTTCTACGGCCCGTAGGAGGCCCAGTGTCACTACAGTAAATATTAGCCCATGGTTATTGTGGCCTAGTTTTAAAAAATAGGTTATTGCAGCCACTAGCAAACCGCGGAAAAAGAACTGCACTGACTACAAGCAAACAAATAAACAAGACAACAAGTAAATAAATAAGCAAGCAACTTACACTAGGCTATCACGGCTATTACATATATTACATCCACTGGGCATCAAAGTTCGCTACCAGTGCAAATATAGGGAACACAGCAGCATATAAACATCGTAGCAAAACAAGTCTAGAACTGAAACCACTTCAAAAGAGCTCAATAAACAATATCCTGGTGTAGGATCGAAAGTATGTCTAGAGGGGGGTGATTAGACTACTTGACCAAATAAAAACTTAACCTTTTCCCAATTTTAGTTCTTGGCAGATTTTAGCTAATTTAGGACAAGTCAAGCAATCATCACATAATTCAAGCAAGCATGCAAAGAGTATATAGGCAGCGGAAAGTAAAGCATGCAACTTGCAAGAATGTAAAGGGAAGGGTCTGGAGAATTCAAACGCAATTGGAGACACGGATGTTTTTCCCGTGGTTCGGATAGGTGGTGCTATCCTACATCCACGTTGATGGAGACCTCAACCCACAAAGGGTAATGGTTGCGCGAGTCCACATAGGGCTCCACCCAAGGGTAACAGTTGCGCGAGTCCACACAGGGCTCGACCCACGAAGGGTCCACGAAGAAGCAACCACCCACAAAGGGTCCACGAAGAAGCAACCTTGTCTATCCCACCATGGCCATCGCCCACACAGGACTTTCCTCACTAGCGGTAGATCTTCACGAAGTAGGCGATCTCCTTGCCCTTACAAACTTCTTGGTTCAACTCAACAATCTTGTCGGAGGCTCCCAAGTGATACCTAGCCAATCTAGGAGACACCACTCTCCAAGAAGTAACAAATGGTGTGTAGGTAATGAACTCCTTGCTCTTGTGCTTCAAATGATAGTCTCCCCAACACTCAACTCTCTCTCATAGGATTTGGATTTGGTGGAAAGAAGGTTTGAGTGGAAAGCAACTTGGGAAGGCTAGAGATCAAGATTCATATGGTATGAATGGAATATCTTGGTCTCAACACATGAGTAGGTGGTTCTCTCTCAGAACATATGAGTTGGAATGGCGTGTGTGTTCTGATGGCTCTCTCCTCGAATGAGAAGGAGGTGGAGGGGTATATATAGCCTCCACACAAAATCCAACCGTTACACAGTTTTCCAATCCCGGTGGGACCGAATCAATAAGCTCGGTCGGACCGAAAATGTAAACCTAGTGACCGTTAGTGATTTTCGGTGGGACTGACATGTAACTCGGTAGGACCGATATGGTTAGGGTTTGGGCATAACATAATCTCGGTGAGACCGATTACACAAACTCGGTGAGACCGAATTTGGTAATTAGCTAACCAGAGAGTTGGTCAGGCAAACTCGGTGGGACCGATTTGCTCTTTCGGTGAGACCGAGTGGAACTCGGTGAGACCAAAAAGTTACAAAGGGGAAACACTGAGTTTACATTGCAATCTCGGTGGGACCGATTCGCTCTTTCGGTGAGACCGAAAAGTTACGAAAGGGAAACAGAGAGTTTGCAACCCCATCTCGGTGAGACCGAGATCCTTATCGGTAGGACCGAATTGCTAGGGTTTGGCAGTGGCTAATGACAAATGAAAAATCAGTGGCGCCGGATAGGAAGAATCGGTAGGACCGAGTTTGGCTTAGGGTTTAGGTCATATGTGGATATGGGAAAGTAGTTGAGGGTTTTGGAGCATATCACTAAGCACATGAAGCAAGAGGCTCATTAAGCAACACCTCATCCCTCCTTGATAGTATTGGCTTTTCCTAAAGACTCAATGTGATCTTGGATCACTAAAATATAAAATGAGGAGTCTTGAGCTTTTGAGGGTTCCACTTTCACATCCATGCCATGCCAATCATTGAGCTTTCCTGAAATAATCATCTTGGAATAGCATTAGCTCAATGAGCTATATGTTGTTATGAATTACCAAAACCACCTAGGGATAGTTGCACTTTCACCTAGGTACCCATAATGCTAGCAAGATGCTTAGCAAGCTTATTAACTTTCTCTTGTTTGGCGCTTAAGTCCTCCTGCGCTTGCTGTTGCACCAGAAAGTATGCATCTGAATTCTGCAGGGACTTCCTTAGTCCTTTGGCTTCCTGTCGCATAACATCTGATCGATGTCTTTCAACTTGAAGTTGAGACTCAAGAAGCCGAACTGATTCAGGCAGCTAGTTCGAAGAGCTGGTGCCAGCAGTAGTAGCCAGTAACTCGAACACTACATCAAGACAAGACTTTGGGGCTGTCTCAGTGTCTTCAATATAGTTTTTATCAGCTTTCTTGGAGACCAACAGGGATGTATCACTATCTTGAACCTTATTTGCATTACTTCCTTTATCATTGCATAATGGGGTACTCTTCTCCAATATTTTATCTGCGTTCTAAAAGAGAAACAAACAAACACATCACAGGTTTACCATGTTGTATATGAAACTCATTTTGGTAAACCAGTTCAGTAGTAAGGTGGACATGATAATAGCATGAAACAAACATATATCTATGTAGTATGGTCATTGTATGGTCTATATCATTCTAGTTTATGTTGCCAAATCAAGATAGAGACAGTTCGAATCATATCTATTTAAGACAAAGCAGCATAGACAGAATATAAGTGTGGGAAACTACACAGCAATAACAACACTTGTAATATGCATGGCATGAGAACATAACTGTTTATTCAATTGAAACTGAAATCAACATAGAGCAGGTTACAACAGCAAACCAGTTAAAGAAACAGGTTTAAATCATACCTGTTGCGCCATTGGAGTTTCAATTCCATCGTTCAAATTTGAAAATAGTTGGTATGAGTAAATACAGTAATGCAAGAGCAAAGGAGTATGAACCATAGCTACAGAACCTGACCTGAGAACAAATCTTCTTCTCCTTTAAGCGTTGAGTTGGGATTCAGAGTGGTAGTCCTCGTGCTTTGGGCACTGCAGTTCCCTTACTAAATGCTCATGTTTGGGTGCTCTGTGGTGGAGACGGTGCTGTGTCAACTAGAACTGGGTTACTATCTGTCGGGGTTGTTGTTAGAAGGGGTGTAGCTAGTTCTCTGTCCAACTGGGTAGGGGTACAATCTGCGTGAGTCTGGGTTATGTTTGGTGGGGCTGGTTCTTGGGCAAGTACAACCGTGGTTCTATCTGCATCGACAGGTAGCACGATCTTTTCTAAAGACCGTGTTTTTACTCCCACAAATACTGCCATCACCCCCTCCAATTGAAATGGCTGATAAACAAGAAAAGTAATTGAATGTACAGACATTGTAAGATAGACAGGTGCAATAGATAGTAGGGAAGTAAACAGGGCATGAAATAATTCACATTTATGTTGTCTAACCAAACAAAATAGCATGACATAATTTCACATATATGATGGCTAATTAAATAGGATAGCATGACACAATTTCACATTTATGATGGCTAACTAAACAGGATAGAATGACATACTTCAAAATATGATGACTATGTAAACATGATGACATGATATAACTATACGATGTGTCTATTAAAGTGGTTGGCATGCCATAAATCACAAACATGTCATCGATGGAAACATGATGGCATGATATAATGCATGGATAAAATGACATAATTCAAAATATGATGTCTATGTAAACAGGATGAGATGATATAACTATATTATGTCTTTAGAAAATGGGTTGGCATGCAATAATTCAGATACATGCTATCTATGTATGAGTAAATACAGTGATGCAAGTGCAAAGTAGTATGAACCATAGCTACGGAACCTGACCTGAGAACAATTCCTCTTCTGCTTTAAGCGTTGACTTCGGGTTCGGAGTGGTGGTCCTCGTGATTTGGGCACTGTAGTTGCCTTACTAACTACTCGTGTTTGGGTGCTCTGTGGTGGAGACGGTGCCGTGTCAATGGCAACTGGGTGTCTATCTGCTGGGGTTGGGGTTAGAAGGGGTGTAGCTGGTTCTCTGTCCAACTGGGTAGGGGTATAATCTGCATGAGTGTGGGTTATGTGTGGTGGGGCTGGTTCTTGGGCAAGTACAACCGTGGTTCTATCTGCATCGACAGGTAGCATGATCTTTTCTAAAGACCGTGTTCTTACTCCCATAGATACTGCCATCACTCCCTCCAATTGAAATGGCTGATAAACAAGAAAAGTAATTGAATGTACAGACATTGTAAGATAGACATGTGCAACGGATAGTAGGGAAGAAAACAGGGCATGAAATAATTCACATTTATGTTGTCTAAGCAAACAGAATAGCAGGACATAATTTCACATATATGATGGCTAATTAAACAGGATAGCATGACACAATTTCACATGTATGATTGCTAACTAAACAGGATAGAATGACATACTTCAAAATATGATGACTATGTAAACGGAATGACATGATATAACTATACAATGTGTCTATTAAAGTGGTGGCATGGCATAAATCACAAACATGTCGTCGATGGAAACATGATGGCATGATATAATTCATGGATAGAATGACATAATTTAAATATGATGACTATGTAAACAGGATGAGATGATATAACTATATTATGTCTTCAGAAAATGGGTTGGCATGCCATAATTCAGATACATGCTATCTATGTAAACATCATGGCATGACATAATTCAAATATATGATTTATATACTAAGGAAGTGAGCAGAGGGCAATCGCATATATGATGTGTCAACTAAGGAGATGGCATTCAATATTGTGTATATGATGTAAAAACTAAGCATTGCAATACAACAAATGCATTATATGAGTAATATAACCCTGCCAAGTTTGAGCATACACCTCAGGGGGATAATAGGACTGGTCATCTGCCTCTGAATCCTCCTCTGAAGAGCTATCTGTAACCAGCAAGATATCTGCTTCAGCAGGTAGCATTGTTTGCTCTGAAGACCTTGTTTTCACTCCAGATTTCTCCATCACCATTTCAAATGGCTGATGCACAAGAAGAGCAGTTGAATATACAAACATTGTCGACAAAAGCAATGAGAAATACAAAAAAAGGACGGCATGATATAATTCACATATATGACGCTTGCCTAAACAGCATGGCATTGCATAATTCACATACATAATGCCTTGCAACAAGATAACATTGCATAATTCACATATATAATGTCTTACAACAAGATGTCATTGCATAATTCACATATATGGTAATTAGACACTAAACAAGTGGCATTCACACAAAGCATGTCTAAACTAAACAAATGACATAGCAATGCAAGATACCATATGCACGATATGAG
>NC_057806.1:271143463-271187039 GCF_018294505.1 Triticum aestivum
TCCTCCTCTGAGGAGCTATCGGTAACCAGCAAGACATGCGCTTCGTCAGATAACATTGTCTGCTCTGAAGACCTTGTTTCCACTCCAGATTTTTCCATGACCGTGCCAAATGGCTGATGCACATGAAGAGTAATTGAATGTACTAAAACTGTTAAAAAATTTAACACGTAATAAAAAAATGATGGTATTATATAATTCACATATAAGATGACTGGCTAACCAGGGTGGCATTGCAAAATTCACATATATGATGCCTGGCTAGACAAGATGGCATTGCATGATTCACATATACGATAAATAAACTAAACAGATGGCATTGACACAAATCATGTCTAAACTAAGCAGATAACATCTTTAATGTATACAGTAAGCAATGCAAGGCACCATATGCATGATATTACCAACACCAGCATGCCAAGTTAGAGCGAAGACCTCATGGGGTAAATAGGAGTGGTCTTCTCCTTCTGAATCCCCCTCATAATAGTTATCTTCCTCTTGATTACGATCCGAAATGGGTGGAGGGGGGCTGCCTTTGCGCCCACCATGGAACGATGTCTGCATGAAATTTTATTGCCACGCAAGGCTCGTCTCTTTTGCTCTACATGATTAGTTCCATTGTGTACAATAACTAGCATGCATAGGAATAAAACATACTGAGATTATGTAAGGAGTGCATGCACAAATCCAGAGTGATGGTAGCAAACTGTGGATAGACCCAAAACCAATGATAGCAGGCAGATAATAGCGTTAGTTAAAAAATACAGATAATGGCTCCTTTAATGTTTGTTTGCACCCAACATGAAACTCATAGTAGATACCGGAGATTAACCAGATAGTAGACAGATAGTACTGATTGCTACCCCAATATGTACCCCACAACCATTTAAAAACTCAAGTTTCAACAGTAGTTTGGACCTGACTCGGAGTCTAATAGGTGAACACGACAATAATGTAGCATGTCATCATATTAAGCGATGCATAACGTAAGCAGACTCGGAAGAGTGCGATCTCTCTTGCGGACCCGTGTAGTCCTCAAGGTCATCTGCTCAGTTGATGATGGTAATGCAGTTGTCAAGGCTGCTGGCGGCGGGGAAGAAGATCTGAGGTGGCGAAACACAGTCTGGAGAGCGGATCCCTGCTATGGTGAACCCTTCCATCGTTGGAGCAGCTGAGCTGGGGTGGAACACAACGCCGCAGGAGCAAGACAAACCACACAAGGTTTTCTTTGACACATATCTGTAACATAAGTAATTGAGTAAGGGCTTGTTTGAATTTGAGGATTCTAACAATGCAGGGATATGAAATAGACAGGAATAGGATAGGAATGCACGTGCAAAACAGAGAATTTAAAAACACAGGATTTCTGCCAATCTGGGTGTTTGATTCACAACAATTGGAAGATCACAGGATGCAAAAAAGCATGGTGAGATTAAGTCAAACCACAAGAAAATGTACAGTTATAATGCTATTATGCTACTATCTCTTAGTCTTGTGCTTGATGAATAGGAATATGAAAAGGAGGAGAAGTGGGAATTAGAATTCCTACGGTTTTTCTTTCAAGGAGACACTAAAGGAACAAATCCTACAATTTTCCTTTGCTCCATTCCTTTGCACCAAATTCATGAAAAGTAGTACCATAGGAAACTTTCCCATTCCGATGTTTTTCATTCACTTTTCCTTTCAAGCACTGGCGATTCTAGTAGGCAGGCTTGAGCAAGGAAAATCCTACACTAAAAAAATGTTTTTGTGCTACTTCTATTACTTTGGACCCAGGCCACTGCCATACTAGCTCAACTCCCAGGCCCATCGACAAATGCACAGCTCAAACACGCAGAGATAAATAATGATGGCGTTCAAGAGAGTCCATCATGGATAGCTAAGTTGCCTGGTACCTCACTGCTTGTCATATAGTAGGATAAAATAATCGTATTTCCCGTTACTACGAGTGCTCAGTGGACAATATATATAACATGTAGAGTAAAAAAGAGATGCAACAAGTGTACAACCTCTTTGGCGAAGCCATGTCGATCTCAGCGTGATTGGGTTGGCCGGTGAGGATGCTCCGACTGACTTGGCTGTCGGAGAAGGGGAAGAAGATCTTAGGCGTCTGGAGATGGAGCCCGAGGTACTGCTCCGCTGTGATAGAGGGTTTCGTCGTTGGAGCAGCTTCGGTGAGTTGCATGATGCCGAGGCTGAAGCAGGACAAGAGAGACAATGAACAACGTTAACCTGAGTGGAATTCTAATAGCATCTCCAATACATGACGTAAAATACATAACCACAAAGTGCTAGATGTAAAATACATCAGCCGCTCATCTCTGAACTTAACTGTCGAAACAGAATTTAACTGTCGAAACTAAACTTAACTGTCGAAACTGAACCTAACTGTCGAAACTGAACGCACTAGCAAGGTGAGGCTACACGTTGGTCGACTGATTTTTTTCATCTCTGGTCAGTCGATTTTGCAGCCGTTGGATACGAAATCAAGGGCCTGCGGTTCATCTTCAACCACCACACCCCTGAGACGGCCAAACAGCAGCCCCCCGCCGCCCGCGGCTGGTGGTGCGCCGCCCCGCCCGCCCCGAAAACACTCCCCACCGCCGGTCCACCGCCGCCCGAGCCATCCCTCTAGGCCCCCCTCCCCGTGCCGAGCTTTTTCTCTGGCGATCCCCACACCACCGCCCCGCCAACGCCCCGCCACCGCCGGTGACCATTGCCCCCATCCTGAACCCTAAGATAGATAGTGGGGTACCTCTCCGGCGAGCCCCCTCCCCGCTGCGGCTGGTTCTTCCTTCACCCCGGCAGCATCGGAGTGAAGTGTAGCTAAATCGGAGCAGCGTCGCAAGCAAGAGCAAGAGTGAGAGCAGCAGCGCGAGCAAGAGCAATAGCAAGAGCAGACCAGGCAAGGGACCGAGAGCAAGAGCAGAGCAGCAGCACGAGCGAGAGCTAAAGCAGCAGCAGGTCCTACTGATGTGGACATCGCCGCCGAGGGAGCGACGCCGTGGAGGAAGTGGCCGGCGACGCCGCCGTGGATGGAGCCGCGCTGTGTCAGCTCGGGACCGAGCGCCGGCAGCACCATGAGATTGAATCAAGAAGAAAATGCGGCGATTACTGTACAACCTCTTTGGTGGCGCCGATTAGGCCACAGCTTCATCCGAGGAAACGGTGATGATGATGCTCTTCCGGTGGTGCAGGTGAAGACGGCGGTGTGAGAATGGAGGTGGCGCAAAAGACGAGGGGAATGTCAGGGCAGCTCCTTGGAGGTGGAGGCCGGGGTGGCTGAACCGGCGGGACAATGAGATCGACGACGGATCCTCAACTGGTACGGTGGATGAGGGACGTCGAGGTGTTGCTATGGACGACGTCGTCGGGGAAGAGGCTCTAGCTGGGTGGCGGACGGAACAGGGTGTGGGGTTTCGTCGCGGGTTTTCACGGCCTCGGTGTACGAATGGGTGGGAGGATGGGATGGCAGTGGGGAACAATGGCTTAAAGACGCGCTTGTCCGAAATGTGGGGTAAGTTACGAAAGTACCCCCACCGATTTGAGGCAGTTCTTTCAGTTCAGGGGTACCACGGGCATTTCATGTGTCGGGATTTCACAGGAGGTGGGAGTTTTCACGCGCGTTGTAATTTTGGAATAGCAAGGCGCGGGTTGAGATGGAGGGAGTTTTCGGAGCACAACAAGACAAAGATATATCTTAAATATTCCGGGCTAACAAGGCGCATGTTGAAGAGGCGGGAGTTTCGCAGCACGATAGACAGAGACGCTAGCTTGAATTTTCGGCATAACAAGGCGCGGCTTGAAATTTCAGAAGAACAAGCTTAACGTGTACCCAAAAAAGACAATTTGCACCTCAAAACGCACAACACCCACACAAACACCATTTAGACTAGAGTAAGGTACACGTGCATTGCACGCATGAGATTTGGCAACCAAATTATGAATAAATACCACATTATAGCATGCAAGCTTTGAGTCATATATGCATGATGTAGATGTTCGTTTAATTCTTATAGTTCATTTCATTCAAAATCATCAAGTTTTTATAAGAAAGCTAATCTATTTTAAGATTCATGGAATTGTGCGTCGTAAGACATAAAGTAAAAACAAATAATGGCAAATCATGTAGAAAAACATTTGGGCAATTCTGATACGGAAGATTCTAGAACAAATAAGAAGCGCTTGTGTTTTGATGTTTGTGCATTATGCTTAAGTTTAACCATGGAGTCTTCTAGATTATACATGTGGCAAAATCTGGTGGAATCTAGATGATATCCAACGGCCAGTAGTGCTCAAATTTGCCATCTTTGGACCATCGGATTCGCCTAATCCAACGACCATCTTTCAAAGTTAAAGTTACCCGCACACAATATAAAAAAATATAAAATAATATATATAGGGGTATAGATATAGATATGTGATGCAAAAGCCGCCCATCATCTCCAATTAGAATAGTGTGTCCATGCACGGATGCGATGTGGCCAAATGATGTCTGCCATCGGTATCTCAAATTCAAATCAGTATGACCTTGTTCAATGTGTATACATTACAACATGCTCGTTTCCAAACCACACCGCGCAGATCTCCGTTATATTCATGCATGCATGGGTTTCAAACATGAGGATCTCTTATTCAAATATTTGAATTCAACTTTACATTGATTGTGACCTCACCTATTCAGCTATTCTTTTACACCCACACAGTAGTCTTCTCTTTATAATTGTACCACTAACTTTCTCTCGTGCATGCATGCACACACACTACCAGTCGGCATTATCCATCGCACGCATGCAATCATTTTCTTCAGGTCGGTCTCCCATGAAGGCACACCCAACACACACCCCCTCTCCATCATATCGGGCATTCTTTATCTCTCACGCGTGCATGCGCAACGATCGATGTTCCTCTATGTATGTGTGTATATAGCTAGGTCTTTCATAGTTTTCCACACAAACCTATCAATCGATATATCCAGTGAGGTCTCACCCTCTTTGCCACGTCCACATCGATCAATCTATACCTCTCTATATAGGATTAACATATATAGCTAATACACCCACATTAATTATGTATCCAACGTCCCCCTCTCATCATCCATGCCTTCCGCTTCATCTCTCAGACGCGTGCACAATGGCGAAGACAGGGGGCAGTAAGGGCCCTGCCCCCCTCCCCCCTAACATCACTATATACCAAGGCTAATATGAATGTGATCATTAGACAATTGCTGCTAAAAATGGTTTAAGTTCATGAATTGACCCTCCTCGTAAAGGATTATCAATGCTTGGCCCCTAGCTCATTTATTTTTCATGGCTCCGCCATTGCGCGCATCAGCGCGCGTGTTCGCCCCTCTCTCTAAATATCGATCTCGCACTTGTGCATTCCTTCATAGTCTCCCTCCACTTGGCCCCTCGCACCATCTTCTAGCCCCCACCGGATTTTGCCACATGTACAATCTAGCAGACTCCATGGTTGAACTTAAGCATAATGCACAAACCTCAAAACAACAGTGGTTCTCTTTTGTTCTAGAATATTCCGAATCATAACTGCCCAAACTTTTTTCTAGTTGAATTGCCATTATTTGTTTTTACTTTATGATTTACAACGCACAATTCCATGAATCATAAAATAGATTAAGGGCTTCTTTGATTCAAAGAATTCTCAAAGGAATTTTGGAGGATTCTAATCATAGAATTTTTCCTATCTTGGTTGTTTGATTCGTAGGATTGTAAACAATAGGAATTTTTCCATATGATTCATTTGCACTAGATTTCATATTAAACATCCCATCCACTCAAACCTCTTTGAAAGAATTCTGTGTTTTTTCTATGCACAATCAAACACTCGTACAATCCTATAGGATTCAAGACGACATTCCACTATAATCCCATGTTTTTCCTATTCGCACGTTCTTAGCTTTTTTATAAAAACTAATTGATTTTGAATGAGATGAACTATAGGAATTAAACGAAGGGCTACACCAGGCATATATGACTCAGAGCTTACATGCTATAGTGTGGTATTTATTCATAATTTGCTTGCAAAACCTGATGCGTGCAATGCACGTGTACCTTACTAGTACTTCGAGTATGTGCAAAACACGTAAATTAGAATACCAATGGCACGCTACACAGTGTCTCTCTTACAGTTCATGAAGCCATGTGGCACATGTGTAGGCGTGGATTGATCAAAGTGACGTGCTGCAGGTTCCAGAAGAATGTACTCGTCCTCCCTGAGTCGTACTGGCGGTACATGCACGAAGTGAAGATGTGCACGCACGCCATGCACGCAGTCATTCCTCGCACGCACATGCGGGTACACGGGCGGACGCAATTTTGTACCAAGATCCACCCCATGTGATAATTTGACGCGTGTAAAGCCATTCACTTCATTGATGGTCACTTAATACAGTGCATGCAAATTGAGTGGACGTGAGGGCGGAAGAAAGACATTATTACTCCACTGCGTGCATGCGAGTAGTTAAATCGTGGGTTGCTAGTAGTACTTCCATTGGTATCCTTCGTATTTTGTGCCAATTTTTGATAGTAACATAATATTTACGCATTTGAGCAGTGTAGTACTTGAAATTTATGTGCCGCTAAACTCACCGGGAGCCGTTTCGGGCCTCGAAACCAAAACCATCAATTAATCTTTACCTTGTTCCCATCACATTTGAAAGCCTGCTCACACCGACTAGTAGTACGTATCAAACCTGAACGTGTTCCCACTATGCAGGTATTAGTACTAGTGCTAGTACTTAGGTTATAAAAGGGGAATTACCTAACCAAAAATCACTCTACCTTTCCTCCTCATAAGTGCTTCTTCTTCGTCCGTCGTTGCCATGGCCGGTGAGCAGAGCTCTAGGTCGAGAACTACTCGTAACAAGGGAGCAACAACCAAGGCTGCGGAAAAAAGAGAGGGCTTGCCACCATGCAGAGACCTCGAAAGATCTCTCATGGGCAGGCGATGGCTCCCAGGAGCGCCCTATCCGCGGAGGCGAACATGCCGAGCCGGCGGAGCTGGAGTCGTTATCCCTCGACGGCATGCCTGATCAGGTCAATAAGCAGAAGGAGTTCATCCAAGGCTTGATGGAGTTGCTGAAGGAGAGCCTTGACAACATGCCCGCTGAGCTCAATTAGCAGGGGGAGTTGACCGCCGGCTTGGTGATGCTGCTGAAGAAAAGCATTGCCTCGGAGAAGAAGGCGACCGGCAAAATCCTGCGACTTCGGGAGGAAAATGCGAAGCTCTGCCATGAGATCGACTTGTTGAAGGAGACGAACGCCAACTGGAAGAAGCTGCATGAGAATAGTAGTTCCCTGATGAAGATGCTGCAGGCCCTCGCCATGGAACAGAAGGAAGAGTTGGCGAAGGTACGTAATATGGACATGGAACAGATGATGAAGGCTCGCGTCGAGAAATGCCGCGTCATGGACACAATGATGAAGATGGCGGAGGAGACGCGCAAGGAGATGGAGGTCGTGGAGGCGATGAAGAAGCAGTTACGACTCCGCGACGAATTAGATCATTTGGGGTGATAATCTTCCTTCTTCTTTTGCTCCTGTGTTTCATCTTTTTCTTCGGGTGTTTCGCCGCACGTGGCACGTTCTCTGCGAGGCATGAATAGAACAATGTTTTTTGTGGGAATGAATAGAACAATGCTAACAATGAGATGACTAGCAAATTAGATCATTTTTTATCGCCATATGGCACTGGGCTGCCGTGTTTCGTGCTCCTCCGTCGCAGTACTACTCCAGTGGAAAACTTGAGTATACCGCATGGTTCTTTGCTCCTCCTCGATCAGGTCGTCGGCGCATTTATACGAGCAGTCAAATCACAAGGCCCCACCTTCCAGCAGTAATGAGCCGTCAAATCACAAAGGCCCTCGCCTCTCGTGAAACCGACCAAGCTAGACTGCCCCACCCTCTAGCCTTTTAAAAAATGTATACTTTTGTACAGCAGTAGTATCGATGGATTGCGCCATGGAGCAAAACTTGAAATTAAAAAAAAGGTGGTACATATAGAGAGCGCTCGTCGCCAAATTATGCATATAGTACTATTAAAAAGGCTAGTCACAATAATGGTGTCCAGCACAACCCACCCCTCAAATAAAACTAAGAGGGTGCTTGGATACGTTTTAGTCCCATGACTAAAAGTAGTGGGACTAAAACATGCTAGCCTCACCCATGCTTGGATCCAAATACTAAAAAGGCTAAAATCAAGTTAATGAGCATTTATTATCCTCCAAACCCTCCAATCCAGAACTCGCCTGTGTTAAAGGAGAGGAGTTAAATGAGTAGAGAGAGGACTAATCCACATTTTAGTAGGGGTACCCCTGACTAAATTTTTTAATCTCAAGACTAGTTTTAGCCCCTATTTAGTCAGGGGTGCTTGGAACTTTAGCCTCTTAAAGAGAATATTTTTAGTCAGACTAAAATAAGTCCCTTGGATCCAAGCACCCTTTAAGCATCCTGGAATTCTTTGACAAAACTAAGCACTCTGAAATTCTTTGACAACTAAACTGCTGGCTATATGATGTTGGCCATATATATTGTACGTATATAATGTGAAGAAATGAGTAGTAGTACTATACCAACTAAAAGATGAAATGTAAGAAATACTAGTATGTACATACTGAAGAGTTAAAGTAACGAGAAGAAACATAACATAGTTCTGCTGGGGGCTCAGCACAACACACCCCTCAAAATAAATTAAGCACACCTGAAATTAAACTTTGCAACTATTCCGGTAGACACTGCATTAGAACCACCATGAGCAACGACACTGCCACCTTACTCGGAGTCCTCGTCCACGTCCTCGACTTCGTCCTTGTCCCTCTTCCTCTTGGCCGATACTTCTTTGCTTGAACCACACACTTGGTTGTTGCTCTTCATCCAACCCTTGTAGATATTGAAGCAAAGGTAGCCATCCATTGCAGCGTAGTGGATGTGGTCTATATCTAGTAGATTCCGCTGCCATGCATGACGATGAAATGTGTAATGAGGTTTCTCTAGTTTACCATACGAAGGATGAACCATGGCTCCTGCCAGGGTCAGCATTGAAGGCTGACGAGAGGGCACCAGCCGATTCTTCTGGAGGTTGAAGGGGTTGCCTACAACGAGGCCTATCCGACCCAGTACTTCTTCGTCGTTCGTAAAGTCTACAATAACGAATTTCACTGTTTTGTCCTTGAGGAAGTTCTTAAAATTTTGGCACTCAACGTCGGCATGGCATATGTGGTAGACCAAGCAAACGTTATGTACGCAAACCTGGATCATGGCAGGCTTCTTGCTCTCTTCCTCCTTTAGATCCTTCTCTCGTCCCAGGACTGTGGTGTACTCAACATCTAGCCCAGCGACCCACTCATCATCTGAGTTTTCGAACATGCGTCTGAAGCGAGAAAGGCATCCTTTCACCGTCGTGGAAGAACGGGTGTAGATGACGTCGAAGTCATCGCCGGTGATGGTTCTAACCTTATACTCACCACCAATCATGGAGATTTGGGACGCCATGGATTTGGGAGGAGGGTTAGGATTAGTGGAACTGCCGTAATGTGAATGGACGAGACGACTAGGAGCGAACCGCCGTAGTATTGAAGGACATGCGGGGACGAGTAGGAGCGAACTGCCAGCGTGCGAACGGCAGGGTAGTGGCTTTCCATTCTCCCATGATACAGGCTTTCAAGAGCCCTTGGATCTGAGATCGAACAGTTGCATGGCGTGATTCTAGACCTATGGGTGAATATCCTATCCTGGAGGGTTATTCTGCAAATTTTCAGCAACTTAGCATGCGACCATTTGATCTTAGATCCAAGGGCTGCCAGCAGCCCGTATCATGGTCATGCCTACCACGACCGTCGCGTCGCTCGCGCGGTCGCGCCCTAGGAGATCTAACACGGTGCGTTAGGCTATCTGATGTTGGCATGTCATACATAGTCATCACTTAGTCACTCATACTACAACAAGGTTGGCTATAAGTGTATTTTTTTACTCCTCTCTATCTCTTTCTTCATACTCAAGGAAGAAACGGTGCTAAGCGTGTGTATTTATTGCATTTGCCAAGGAGTGACCTCTTCCAATGAAATGGTGTTACTAAGTTTCCTTCATTTAATTAGCTATAGACTCAAAATTGTCTTTTCACCTAGGTACACGTGCTTAGCACCGTTTCTTCCTTGGGTCACCAAACTAGTCTCTCTCTTCTTGACTAACTTGCCACATCATACTTTATGCCTATGTGGCAAGCTTAAGCACCTATAGGAGCAAGTAAAAGTAAGTACAATAATGCGCTTTACATGGCATTTTTGCATATGTGGAGGAAAGAGAGGCAAGGAAAAAGTGGAGAAGTGGGCTCTCATGCAAGAGCCAGCCTCTACTACATGGTGGAGCATTGGGAGAGGCACCTATATGGAGATGGTCAGGAATCTGGGAGACTCACGCCGGTTGTAGCGCCGCAGTTAAAATGATAATGGCAAGTCAAATCACGGGGCCCCACCTGTCCAGCAGTAACTCGCTGTCAAATCACACAGCCCTACGTTTGCACCAGCCTACTCCCTCATCTTCTCGCATCTCTATCGAACCGACTAGGCGGAACTGCCCCGCCGCCTACCGCGCAGGAAAAGCCCTGCCCTCGACTTTTAAATAGTATATAGTATACTAATTTTGTATCCATGGATTGTGCCCGCGCCATGGAGCAAAGCGTCTAGAAAACGGAGGAGAGACGGTGGTCTTGCAATAGAGAAGAGGGAGAGGCGAGACGGTGGTTTTGGAATGGAGATGACGGAGAGGAGAGGAGGTGGTTTTGCAATGGAGAAGAGGGAGAGGAGCGTGCGGCAGCGATTTAGGATTGGACGAGAGGGCCGGCGCGCTCTGACTGGATCAAAATCAAAATCAATTTACCCGTCAATTAAGAAAGCGACCCCACATTAACTAGTCTCCCTTTTATTCTGGGTCATAATTGACCAAGATTGTTGCACATAAAATATATGTTATACGTTGTATACAAGGCCACTATCAAAATTACAATTTGCAACTATACAAGGCCACTAACATTAATCGAGGCAAAATTGATGGCGTTTGCCTCGTACTAGCACCCGAGGACATTAATATCCCTTGTGTGCATGCGGGAGTGAGAAGGTTAGCTTGCATTCCCAACATTAATCAACCAATGAGGAGTAAGAGGGTTGGCTTGTTGTGCTTGGGAGAGAAAAACCACATTAATTAACACAACAATCAAGGTGACAAGCTAGCTTGCAACATTGACTTAAACATAGCATTGATTTTTATCTTGGTACCTGTAATATGAGTTTGTGGCCTTGTATACAAAAATGGAGGGAGTATAATTTGAAAGTACATTCAGATACGAACCAAACGATACAATTTTTGGTGACATGCATTCACATTTTGCTTGTCAAATACAGTACGTGGTCAAACTTTGACCCAAAATATGCGAAACAACAAAAAAATACTTCCAAGACTAGCGTCGTTGTTCCACTCTTCTCCTCTTAAACCACCGCCGCTCCTCTCCTGTTCCAATCTAAATGCAGCGTCGCTCCTCTCCTCTTCCATTTCAAAACCACCGCCCCTCCTCTCCTGTTCCAGTCCAAAACCAGCGTCGCTCCTCTCCCGTTCTAATCCAAAACCAGCGCTGCTCCTCTCCTCTTCCATTCAAAAACCAATGCCGGCGAGTGAAGGTGCTGTGGAGAAGTAGATCGATGGAGGAGTGCAACTAATACGTGAGGATCGCAGACAGCGACCCTGTGAAGCTAGCTAGGATGTTGGAGATACAGTCTTGGTTTGACAACAAGGACCAACTAGCGGCGACGGCGACATCCATGGCCAAAATCTGCAACAGAGCGAAAAGGTGGCGATACTCCCGGAGGGAGTCGCGCCGGAGTAAATAGAGCTGCTCCTCTGGGCCATGGAGCAAACAGATTCACCGAATCCAATCGTGAGGGAATGGTGGTGGGAGTATCGATCCCAGATGGAGCATCCACCAGAGATTGAAGGATCGAGCATCTACAGGGTGCCGTTTGTGAGGGTGTCCTGCCAGAGTGAGCCGGTGGAGTCTTCGTCGACCGAACCCAACTGCAAGAGGAGAAAAGCAGTTGCCCGACGACGCTTCCCCACCATCATCTCCCTCGCTGTTCACATCATCTCACGGGGCGGTTGTCTGCCGCTGAGGAATAGGAGGGGGCTGCCCCCTAGCCCAATATTCGGGCAAGTTGTGAATTGTCAGGAGGAGCTTAGGGTTGTCAGTATTTGCAGGTTGTGAATTGTGTTTTGTGTTGTGTATTTTGAGAGTACTTTCAGATATGAATGTCTTTCGAATTTCAGATTTGCAGTATTGAGCATATAAAGTATTTTATGAATTCTAGAGATCTATTTTTAGCACTTAAAAAAATGTAGTTTCATAGGAGTATAAAAGTGCAGACAATGTGATTCTCAGAGAAGAAACTGCAAGTTTCAGTTTCAGATAAGAAACTGCAAGTTCAGTTTCAGATAAGAAACTGCAACTTTCAGAGGCAGAGCATTTATATTAACACGGCCTTTTCAAACAGGGTTAACATCATGTTGGAAGTTTTATTCATGGTTGAAAATGGAACTACCAGCCAGTTAACATCATGTTGATCAATATTCATGCATAGCACATCTTCATATGATGCACAGTCAAAATGCCCACACAATGTCGAGTGTGCGAAACACAGAGAAAACGAGGGACGAAGTTTTGGCAAGTGTTGGATGTGGTTTTGGGCTGCCCCGTCTAGGCTTTCATTTTTAACATGCGCAGCCCACGACCTCGGATGGGAGGTCCATAGGCCTGTTTGTATTTTCTTAGGGACGTCATGTATCGACCGACCTATGGACCTCCCATCCGAGGTTTTATTTTTGGCAGCCCAATTTATGTATTTTTTTTGAAGAAAACGCAGAGGTCTGTTCTATTTTTCTATATAAGAATAGGAACACCAGGTCCAACTTATGTTTCCCTTCTAACTATATTATATATATTTAAATTATTATTTTTGAAGAAAACGTAGAGGTCTGTTCTATTTTTCGGTTTATAGGGCTTATCTCAAAATTTTAGTTTTTCCATTTTATAAGGCTCAATTTGGTTGTTTTCCATCACATGTTCATATTCCAAGGTGCATTAAATCATTGCATGCAAGTATTAAGAGAAAATTGACCAATGCATGTACTTTATGCATGCATGCATTACAATTTATGCATTGATAAACATAATTTTTTGAGGAAAACAAGTGCATTAATTAGGTGCTTTTGCAAACTACAAAAAGTATTCCACCATTCATCATCTACCTTGGTTGGTGAGATTTTTGAATTGAGCCCTATAAACCGAAAAGGAGGGAGTAATTGGCAAATAGATCTCGCCGCCACCCCCGCCTCCTGACTCCGGGCGCGCCTGCCCCCCTCAGCAAGTCCGCTCACGCGCCCCATGGAGTC
Organism: Triticum aestivum; assembly: GCF_018294505.1. NCBI lineage: Eukaryota > Viridiplantae > Streptophyta > Magnoliopsida > Poales > Poaceae > Triticum > Triticum aestivum. The sequence goes on from NC_057806.1 coordinate 271,156,912, forward strand.
GCCGGCCATATCCACGGGGGAATGACTGGAAGAAAGGAAGATGTACAAGATGCATCTCCCACATGTCTACAAAGCCTTCCCGCAGATGCTCCAGCCGCTCGACTCCGTCGCGCCGGCGGTGCTGCGGGAGACTCGAGGGAGGAGATGGAGGGAGCGGGCGATCCGGATCTGCGACGACGCTCTCTCCTGGACCCAGTGCACGCGCGAATGGAGGGAAGCAGAGGAGGAAGCTACGAGGGAGGAAGCCAAGGAGGGACCGAATCCGTTCTCCCACTCGTCCAGGTATGCTCGGATGTGCAAGGATCATGTGGATTGGGAGCTGCTGAATCTAGCCCTGTGGATCTACTTCAAAGGAGATTTCTCGGAGAAGCACAGGATGCCCCACCCCAGTGAGCCGCCGATTGCATTCGTTCGATGGGCGAAAGGAGAAGTGAATTCAGGAGATCCACACCATGCTGCGAGATGGGAATGCTTGACTGGACTCCTGCCCACTAGCACACCACCGGAGCCAGAGCAGGTGGATCCCCTACCTTACCTCTCCCCCAAACCTATAGAAGATTGAAATTAGGATTGCAATTTGCTTCAATTGAGCTGTCTGGTGGTTATTTCTGCTTCCTGAGAGACAACATCTGGCTGGAGGATGAGAAGGAACCAGGAACTCTGATGAATTTCCCCTATCACAATGGGGGGGGAGCGCTGGTTGGGCAGTGGTACGGCCCACCTCCGCCCCAAATGGGGGCACAATCTGGGCAAGCTCCTGTAATTTCCCAAGATCAATCTGCTGGTGGTTCTGACTCTCAGATCAGTGGGAAATCTCAAGGCAAGAATCAGCAAAAGAAGAGATAGGACATCCAGAAAACTGCTCCTGCCCCTGCTTCGGGCCTTATGGCATATTCTGAGGTGATCTGCTACAACTATGGGGAACTAGGGCATCATTGGAATAAATGTGTCAAGCCCAAGAGTGGTTTTATCTGCAAAATGGTTACCCATAAAGTAGAGAATTGCCCTGTCAGAAGGAAAACCCACAGTTCTGCTAGATATGTTGGAAGTGCTGCTCCAGGATTATGTCCACCATTAACAGAATTTTCTGTGACACAAAATTAGATAGTTTCTTTCCCCTTTCTAGTTGTAGAGCTCTGCCCAGATGTGCTAGTGACCACACTCCTTTGCTCTGGGACTCTGGTCTTAACCAAACTCCAAAGAGCAATAGTTTTAAATTTGAAAAGTGGTGGTTGCTTAGAGAAGATTTTACTGAGCTAATCAGGAAAATCTGGAATGAGCCTACAGGGAGCAGCTGCCCCCTAGAAAATTGGCAGATCAAAATCAGGAGATTTTGAAGAACTACCAAAGGGTGGAACTCCAATGAGGAAGCTAATCTTAGAAGATACAAAAGGCTTCTCCTCCTTGAGTTTGATTCTCTAGATATTAAGGCAGAAACCACCGACCTCTCTGAGGCTGAGACTAATAGATTAAACTTTGTCCATGGAGAGCTCAAGAAAATTTGGCTTCAAGAAGAAATCAAAGCCAAACAAAGGTATAGAGATGGGAACATTAAGGAGGGTGATAGAAATACTGCTTACTTCCATGCAATAGCTAACCAGAGGAGAAGGAAAACCCTCATTCACTCCCTTGATGGCCCTAATGGCCCTGTTACTGAGGTAGATGAGATGCTGAAAGTGGCTAGTGACTTCTACAAAGACCTGTTTAAGAAAGAAAACCCTTCTGGGTTCTCTTTACAAAACAATTTTTTCTCTGCTTCTGAAAAAGTCTCTCCTGCTGAAAATGAGCTGCTAGAAGCCTCCTTTTTAGAGATAGAGGTGAAGGAAGCCATTTTTAGCTCTTATCCTGATGGGGCTCCTGGTCCTAATGGGATTCCCTTCTTGTTTTACCAGCATTTTTAGGACTTGGTGAAAAATGATCTCTTAGATCTTTTCCAAGCCTTTCATAGAGGAGAGTTGGATCCAGCAACTTACTCATGGGGGGTCTGTTGGGATCAAGTTAAATAATTGTGAAAGTGATTTTTTCCTTGCTGGTAAAGGCCTTAGGCAAGGTGACCCCATCTCCCCGCTTTTGTTTAATTTAGTAGTGGACGTTCTTACTAAAATGCTGAGCAAAGCTGCTGATCATAGTCTGATTGCAGGGCTCTGTCCTGAGGTCTGCCCTGGTGGCATCATCTGCCTTCAATATGCAGATAATACCATCCTTTTCTTAGACAATGACTCCACACATGCTAGCAATCTGAAAACTGTTCTAACCTGGTTTGAACAAGTCTCAAGCATGAGAATCAACTACTCTAAAAGTGAACTCATCCCTATCAACATGGATGATCAGGAGTTAGCTGACTTCCTCTCTATTCTAGTCTATAATAAAGGTAACTTCCCCATTAAGTACCTAGGTATCCCTCTCCACTATGATAAACTGAGGAGAGAGGATATCCAACCCTTTTGGATAAAGTCATTAAAAGGATTGCTGGGTGGAGGGGCAAACTTCTCTCTTACAGAGGTAGATTGATCCTCATACAAGCTTGTTTGGCTAGCATTCCAGTGTATCTCCTCTCCTTCTTCAAGTTCCCTAAATGGGCAGTGAACCTCATCAATTCTCAGATGTCTCATTGCTTGTGGAATGATTTTGAGGGAAATAGGAAGCTACACCTTGCTAATTGGGCCCTAGTCTCTATGAAAAAAGATTTTGGAGGCCTAGGCATACCTAACCTCCAAGAAATTAACATCTGTCTTCTAGGGTCTTGGATTAAAAGATTCTATGAGGAAGACCTGAAACCTTGGAAGCTTCTTATTGCCTATAAATACCTAGGAAATAAACCTAATATTTTTGTCCCTTCCTCCAACCCTAATACCTCTAGATTCTGGAAAGGATTAAAATCTATTATGCATGGTGTGAAATTTGGCAACAGATGGAACATAGGGGATGGGAGCAGAACCAGGTTCTGGGAAGATACTTGGTTTGGCACATCCCCCTAGCAGTCCAATTTTGGCCTATTTACTCTGTCCGCAATGAGCTTAACAAAAGTGTCAATGAAGTTTGGGACGGTCAATGCCTAAAACTCTCTTTTAGAAGGAACTTTAGTGATAGTCTCATGGAACAATGGTTCCAGTTGGAGGAAATTGCCAAAAGCATTACCTTTACTGCCGAGCCGGATGCCCTGATTTGGCAGCTGGACAATAAGGGGAAGTATTCCTCCAGCTCCTTCTATCATGTTATCAACTTTAGAGGGGTTCAACCCGTGTTTATCCCTGCTATCTGGAAATTGAGAGTTCCCCCTAAAATTCATGTATTTCTCTGGCTTCTCTCCAAAAACAAATTGATGACTAGGGATAACCTTAGGAAGAGACACATCATCAAACCCCTAGATTGTGTTTACTGCTTGGAACAAGAGTCTTGTTCTCACCTATTTTTTGAATGTATAGTTGCTAAACATCTCTGGGCCCACATTGAGGAATATTTCTCTAGTCAGATTGGCTCATCCTTCGAATCTTTCGCCAGATTCTAGATTGCTACCCAAAAGTGCTCAGTTTTAAACACTGTTAGCTCAGCTGTCCTTTGGTGCCTCTGGAAATATAGAAATGCTATGATTTTCAGTAACACCTCCTGGATTTCCATTCCGCATGTCTTGAGGTTGATCTGGAACATGGTGAGAAACTGGGCGATTCTCTCCTCCGGATCGGACAAGGACAAGTTGACGAGCTTCGTGGAAACCCTAACAAGATCCCTCCAGAAACCATTGGCAATCACTTGTGGCTGAACAAGGCTCGACCTACTCTGGGGCTGGACCCGTGGGCTTGTCTCAAGATCTCTGATGAAGATGATGGGCACCTGGAGCCGAAAAAGAGGGACATCCACAATGCTACGCCTTCCAGCCCGGTGTCTCCGCTTGCTTACTGGTCGCCGCAGGCTGACACGGCCCCTCGGCTGAAGACCATGAAGGCTTCGCTGGACCCTCCTTGTGTCATTTGAGTGCTCTATCCGCTCTGCCTTTGGCACTGCTCGGGTGATTTGTGTTATTCAGAGAACTTGTTCATCCACCCCCCTAGTTTGTAGCTTTTCTACCGTTGCTTTCGAACTGCTCTTTGAGCTGCTGTATCAGAATATATTATGGTTTCGTTCTCAGCAATGGAACCAGGGAGATGCTCCCTGTTTTTCTCAAAAAATATATTTTATATGTTATTATATATTATTTTTATTGTCATCATATATTTAACAGATACTTACATATGTAAGAAAACAATATCCCACATCTTATTAACTTATAAAAATAATTTCTTAACAAATAAAATCCTGGATTATTTTGGCACAAAAATCTTAGTGATAGTGTACAAAAGCTTGGTAAGATTTAAGGATGAATGTAATAATATCACTAATTATTTAAATATATTTATAACAAAATGCTTATCCCCTTTTTATGTTTTGATAACACTGCTGGCCCAACCCAACATTATAATTAGAATCAGCCCAGCAAAATCGTGTGTTTTGAGAAAGTGCAAATGGTCTGTAATTTTTTAGGAAATAAAATAAACGGGCCGCATGGACGCTACATTATTTGTTCACCCAGCCCAGCTAATGGTTGTAATTCAAAAAAGAAGATCAAATTGACTATAAATTCTACCATGCAAAAAAAGACTGTAAATTCTGAAAAAAATGGGTTGAATACGTGCCACATTTTTGGAGGCTGAAATGTGGGCCAATAGGTCGAAGCCAATGCAAGTCGTTGTCAATTTAGTCAAGAAATGATTCTGACATGTTAGCCGTTGGATTTACATCCAACGACCGGCATCCATCTTCAATCTCTCGTCTTCTTCCTCCAGTGCCGCCGGGACCACCTCCCGCCTCCTGCTGCTAGCAGCTCTGCTTAGCACGCTTCGCTATGAAGCGCTACTCCACCGTTGACCAGTCCATCCCTCCATCCCTCCACACCTCCTGTTCTTCTCCACCGACTGCCGAACCACACCGCACTAGAACCAATTAACCCTCGTACACCTCTCTGTCTGCGACTCTACTCCCGTGTCTTCCCATCTCCGGCTCGTTGCTGTCCGGGGCCTCACCGTCGTCCACCACCTTGGATGCGCTCGGCGCGGCGTGGTCAACGTGGTCAATGAACGACACCATCGGAAGTAGACTGTGCGTGGAGAGGCTGACAGCTGGGTCCACGACCGCACACAAGGAAATGCCTCCTTATTACACGCAAAATAATGATTCCTCCACCTGGCATCTGGGACCCACCGGAAGGGCCTCTGTATTTCGCGAAATAAAGTGCCCCCCGCTGACATGTCGGACCCACCAGCTATCTTCGCACGCAGGGAAGTGCCTCCTTATTACGCACAAAAAAATGAATATTCCCCCTGCCAGCTGGAACCCAGCATAGTGGGAGGCTGACTTGTGGGCCTACCAAGTTGACGGGGACAGAGGGCTTTGTCAACTTAGTCAATATGAACGATTCTTGCTCCTGTTACCGTACGATGTTCATCCAACGGCCGTAGTGCTTCTTCAACCTCTGGTCTTCTTGCTCCAGCCGCCCAAACCAGCGCCGGTCGTGCCGCGTGCTCCTGCCTCCCGTGGCCGGCTGTGATGCCGCGGAGGCCTCACCGCCCCCTACTACTCCCACCGTTGGCCAGGCCATCCCTCTACGCACCCACACCCCCTGTTATTCTGTGGCGACAGCAGCCTCACACCGCAGCCGGACCAGTGAACCCTCGTACTCCTCTTCGCGTGGGCATCCACTGTTGCGTCTTCCCCGCTCTGAGTCGTCCCCTTCCTAGTCCTCACCGTCGTCCACGCCCTGGTGCTCTTGGCACGGCATGGTCAACGTGGCAACGACCGACTTCCATCGGAAGAGTACTGTACGTGGAGAGGCTGACAGCTGGGTCCACGGTAGCCGCAAGGAAGTGCCTCCTTATTACGCGGAAAATAATTATTCCTCCACCTGACAGCGGGGACCCACTGGACGGGCCACCGGTATTTTGCGGAAAAAAATCGTTTCCCACTGACTGCTGGGACCCACCAGACGGGCCACCGTATTTTGCGAAAAAAATGTTCCCCCTGCTGTCAGCTCGAACCCACCGGAAGTGCCTCCTTATTACGCACAAAAAAATGAATACTCCCCCGGCTAGCTGGGACCCACCTTGCTGGGAGGCTGACTTGTGGGCCTACTAAGTTGACGGGGACGAAGGGCTTTGTCAACTTAGTCAATATGAACGATTCTAGCTCCAGTGACCGTACGATGTCCATCCAACGGCCGTAGTGCTTCTTCAACCTTTGGTCTTCTTGCTCCAGCCGCCCAAAGCAGCGCCGGTCGTGCCGCATGCTCCTGCCTCCCGTGCCCGGCTGTGCTGCCGCAGAGGCCTCACCGCCCCTACTATTCCCACCGCTGGCCAGGCCCTGCGACAATGGTAGCCTCACACCATAGTCGAACCAGTGAACCCTCGTAGTCCTCTCCGCACGGGCTTCAACTGCCACGTCGTCCCCTTCCTAGGCCTCGCCATTGTCCACCGCCGTGGTGCTCTCCGCACGGCGTGGTCAACGTGGTCAAGGAACGACTTCCATCAGAAGAGTATTGTATGTGGAGAGGCTGACAGCTGGGTTCACGGCCACAGCCCAGTTTTTTTGTGATTTGCCAAGTAAGTCTCTTTGTCAGGCCTGTTGGGCTGCAAATCTTTCAAGGCGAGGAGAGCTTTCATTTGGCTGGCCGAGAAAATGGCCCATCAGTAATGAGAAATGGGTTGTACATTTTTAAAACACATCAAACCGGCAATTAGTTTCAAATATCTTTTTTCATTTCAATATTTTAAATTACATTAATTTTTATGCGTGGAGAATTTGTTGGATTTTATATTGATATACATTTATTTTTAAAATTAGTTTGACTGTGAGTCAAAATTTCAGGATTAAAAAAAGTTTGGACCGCACCGAAATATGCAAAATTTCGTATAATTTTTTAACCGTTGCCACAATATGGGTTGTAGTGCTAACAAAAAGAATATGGGCTCCAAAAAAACCTTAAGAAATAGCAAATGGGCTGTAAATTATTAGAAATAATGGCAGATGGGTTGTATGTTGTTTTCCACAGATTTGAGGCTTTCCTAAAAAAATGTTGACGCACAAGCACTGACTTTTGGATGTCCATCCAACGGCCGTCGTGCTTCTTCAATCTCCGCTCTTCCTGCTCCAGCCGCTCAAACAAGCGCCGGCGGGACTGCCTGCTCCCTCCTCCTCGCGGCCGGCTATGCTGCCACACAGGCCTCACCGCCCGACCGTACTCCCATCGCTGGCCTAGCCATCCCTCTACTCACCCACACCTGCTGTTATTCTCCGGTGACGGCAGACGAACCAGTAAACCCTCGTACAGTCATACTCCCCTCCGTGTGGGAAACAACTGCCGAGTCTTCCCTGCCTCTGTGTCGTCCCCTTCCTAGGCCTCGCCGTCGTCCACCACCCTGGTGCTCTCGGCGCGGTGTGGTCAACGTGGTCAAGGAACGACTTCCATCAGACGTGGACTGTACGTGGAGAGGCTGACAGCTGGGTCTACGGCCGCAGCAAGGAAGTTCCTCCTTATTACACGGAAAATAATGATTCCTCCACCTGACAGCTGGGACCCACCGGACAGGCCACTGTATTTCGCAAAAAAAACGTTTCCCCCTGACTGCTAGGACCCACCAGCTACATCTTCGCACGCAAGGAAGTGCATCTGAAAAAAAAATGATTCTCCCCCTGACTGTTGGGACCGACCAGCTACATCTTCGCAGGCAAGGAAGTGCCTGACAGTCGGGACCCACCTGGTCGAAGCGTACGTAGCATTGTCATTCTGGTCGCGAACATGTACGTACATACTGGTCGATGTAGAGGCGCGCACGTGTCATATTAGAGGCGCGCACGTGTTGTAGTAGAGGCGCGCACGTAGCATTTACACGTACGTACAGTGGCCAGGGTGCAAGATAGAAAATACGGCCACATATGTGTACATACGAGCGGGGTCTCGAACGCTTACTCGCGCATACGTACGGCCATGGCTCATGTACATGGCTGGGTCGGAACGGAGAAACAACATCGTCGTCGTGTTCATGGGGAGGCAATGGAATGCGTCGTGTTCATGGGGAGGCAACAGAATGCGCCGTGTTCATGGGGAGGCAATGGAATGCGTCGTGTTCATCCGGAGGGCTTGGACGGAACAGACGATGGAAACGAGGCCTGGCGCACCGCAGAACGGAGGAAACGGCCTTGTGTTCGACCGGCCATGTTCGGAACGGGATCCTGTTCATCGGGAGGGGTCTGGCGTATCACAAAACGGAGGAAACGGAGCTCCTACGGTCGAAATGGGGGTCCTGTTGATCGGGAGGGGTGTGGCATACCGCAAAACGGAGGAAACGGACTTGTGTTGGAGCGCTACGGTCGAAACGGGGGTCCTGTTCATCGGGAGGGGTGTGGCGTACCGCAAAACGGGACTCCACGGGATACTGTTCATCTCCACCGTCGACCTCCTCCAGCCTCCACGGGCTCCTATTCATCCAGCCTCCACGGGCTCCTGTTCATCCAGCCTCCACGGGCTCCTGTTCATCCAGCCTCCACCGCGCGCTACTCCACCGGCTATTGTTCAACCACCCCTCCACTGTCTATTGTTAATCCAACCCTCCACACCACGGGGTCCTGTTCAACCACCCCTCCACGGGCACCCCTCCACCGTCTACTATTCATCCAGCCCTCCACACCACGGGGTCCTATTCAACCACCCCTCCACTGTCTACTATTCATCCAGCCCTCCACACCATGGGGTCCTGTTCATCCACCCCTCCACGGGAACCCCTCCATCGTCTACTGTTTATCCAGCCCTCCACCACACCACGGGGTCCTGTTCATCCAGAGGCAATGCCACCGCTCACTGTTCATCCAAACCCCCCCGCAACACTCACTGTTCATCCCATAGATCGGCTTCAGTTAGCAGCAGTAGTGAAGGAATCGCTCGATCGGGTTCAGTTAACAGCCATTAATCGATCGCTCGGGTTCAGTAACGCGTAGCCTGTAGTGCAATCGCTCGGGTTCAGTTAGAGCCCAACGCCTCGCTTGGGTTCAGTTAGAGCCAACGCCTCGCACACACGCGCATACGTGTACGAGAGAAACACGCATCGTTCGGCCCCTGACCTCCCACCGTAACCGGGAACTCCCCGAATTTTTCCTCCCCCTCGCTTCTACCATGGTTTTTTCCGTCATGGACGGCCCAAAGAATGTCATGCAGCTGCGTCTCCGGCCCGCCCAGGACGAAAAGCCTATTTTCGGTCATGATTTTTTGTCATAGAAGTAGGAGCCCACCACATCTATGATGATACCGGGTTTTGTCACAATTATCGTCATAGAAGTGTCATATGTATGACAGAATTTTTTTTCGTTCGGCCCAAAATGTCACGGATGTGTCTTTTTTTTGTAGTGTCAACACATATACGAGTCATTCTACCTCTATAGTTAGGCCTCTGCCTACCCCTCCCCCCACCCCCTCCCCCCACACACACCGATACATTGAGCGCTCTAGTCATGTCTCCCTGCCACACACAAACTTGACATGTGCCCTCTAACGTTCCGGTAGGCCAGTCGCCCTATATCTTTGACTTGCACACACACACAATTTTGATGGCTCTCTTCATCGATCTCGCACCCACCCACTTGATCCTCTCTTTGAATCTATCGATAGCTATGACCCCTCCCTCTCTTCTCGTGGATTGCCCGACCCTCTATGTATGATATGGATAGGCCTCCATTTCACACACATTGCATGCAAAATTTTGTTTGAGATGTCATCGACACATATTCCCACAAATAATTGACGAAATCAACCCCCACCCCACCCCCACCCCAAAACAAAAAACACTCACGAACGCGGTTTGTATCTCTCTCACACACCCACGTAGGTGGGGGACGTGCACGAAGAGAAGAGGTGCATGCACGACGCACGTACCCCCGTCTCTTTCCTAACCACACCTGTACGGGTACATGGTGGAGCTCATTTCTGTACGAAAAAGGCAGCCCACGTGGTAATTTGGCACGTGTACTGGTTGTCCACTTGGTGGAGGGAGGATCGTCTACCATGGGTGAACAAACAAATTGCGACTGGACGTGTTATGTTAAAAAAGAGGCAAACCATGTGGGGCCTACAAAGATTTATCTACTAGTAATAGCTAGCCGCCACTACTAGGAATTCTCTATCCTCTCCTTGAGCCACATCATCAAAATTGATGTAGCCGTTAGATTAAGTAAATTAGTCCATAATAGCCGTCTGACCTAGACATTGAGAGGCTCCGCACTAAGCCACATGCAAGCATGCAGAAATACCATGGCACATGCATGTGAGTGGGTTTTAAATCACATCAACATATCTGCATGCAAGCATGCACAGGTAGCATGCATGTAAGTGAGCTTTTAAGTCTCATTAACATGTCAAAAAGAAAAATATAATCCCATTTTGCAATAGGAGTTGGCTGATCTTCTTTCCTTACGTGGGATGATCTAAATGATGATGGGAGTTTATTTAGTTTGGCTACCACATTTGTCATGCGGTTATAGATTACTTTTTAGTTCTTTGAAATCGATAATTTTGCGCAGAGAGATATATCGCTGTTCCGCGGCAACGCGCAGGGACTCATCTAGTAATATTTAGGAACGGAGGGAGTACTATGTAAAGAGTTAGGTGTCGCACAGTGATAGTGTGAGGTGGGCCATGTAATCACTGAGCCTGCGTATTTTCACTGCTCTTGCACGCCTCCGCTGTAAGAATGGATAAAATTTTAATCTAGTAGTAGTACCTCCTTTCGCCAAAAGCGTGGGACATCCAGCAGTCCTACCACCTCAGTAATAAAGACCAATGAGCCGTTAAATCACATAGACCCAGCAGTAAGTTGGACGGACGAAGCGACCATCACTCTTGCGCCAGTGAGAGGTCGCGTCAGCTCTGCCCGGGCATGAATGCGGCACCGATTCTTTGGAGCGGCGCTGACCGTTTTGGGCGGGAAGCGCGCGCGGGCGATGGAGGGGCTTTGGGTGGGCCAGGCTGGTCAGGAGCGGGCGTGGCAGCTGTCCGCATGTCCCTACCGGACACGCCCGGAAATGAGAGGATGCACCGACTCTCGCGGCTAAAATCATACACTGCACAACATCTCTCTGTAGGACTAGGTCGATCTGTCGCTCTCTCTAACACACACATGCTGTTAAACACACACACACACACACACACACACACACACACACGCACCTTGGTCCCATTGCACCTTCTAACGTGACTTATTACACCTAGATGGAGGGAGTAGTAAGTATACGAGATACGGTAGCACACTGACTTAAGTTGAATACAAGTGCCCAAAATTTGTGTGCATGTTATAATAAGGATTCACTTAAAATAGTACGTGAGCGAACAAAGGGATCAACTGGACAGTGTTCTCGAGCAGTAGCGAGATGTGTGAGGTAAGAAACACCGCTGGCGCTTTTAGTTTTTCTTATTAATTTGTTTGTTTCACCCTCTAACTGGTGGGACCCAACGTACTACATGGAGAGAGGTAAGGTGACTAAGGCTGCATTATTTCTGCACCACTGTGGATAGTCTTACCACCAAAGCCACATGACACGATTATGATTGAAATCCCAATGACTTCCCCCCCCCCACACACACACACACAAAAAACATGGCATGCTTGTCACACGAATGCAGGAATGTATAAAAGGTTATTTCCCTCTCGTTGAACATAACGGGAGGGTTGTGTAGCTGGTTAGCCTGTTCGCTCATCAAACTTGAGGTCTCGGGTTCGATAACTACACTTGAGCATAATTTGTGCCAGGAGGATTCTTTAACTGGTCAAAATGTTTTCTAGGGTTTGCACGCTTCACACTCTCTCTCCAGTATATATATATATACACGTTGGAGCCTCAGCGCTTGTAGTTGCTCTCTTCACACTCTCTCGCCCTCTCCCGCTGGAGCCTCAGCAGTTGTAGTTGCTCTCTTCACACTCTCTCGCCCTCTCCAGATCTAAAAGAAACTGCGTTGGCCTCTCTCTCCCGTCACTGCTGCTCAAAGAGCCGACAAGATCCGTCTGCCGGGAAGGGAAGGAGGCTTAACGCTGTCGCCGTCGGCGAGGGACTACCAGCGCAGCTGTTCACTTTCCACCCAGCGGCAGCGCGGGAGGGCCTCCGACCCCTTCTTCTTCGTCGTCGTCCCATCGCCCACCGAACCACGCCCCAAGAACCTTAAGGTATAATTTACTTACTCCACATGCATTGCTCTAGCTGCATGTATACCATGAATCTAGGACGTGGTTCAAAGAGGAAAGGAGTGGGGGAAAGTAGTGGGAAAAGTTGTATATAGCATGAATCTAGGACGTGGTTCAAAGAGGAAATGAAGGGGGGAAGTTGTATAGCATGAATCTAGGACGTGGTTCAAAGAGGAAAGGAATGGGGGAAAGTAGTGGGGAAAGTTGTATCGCCTAAATCTAGGACGTGGTTCAAAGAGGAAAGGTAGGGGCAAAAGTACTAGTTCAAAAAGGAAAGGAAGGGACAAGGCTCTAGAGTTTGAGCAGGACTAGATTTGTTGCGCTCACATAGGGAAAGGTGTCTAAAGATAACAAAACTGGGACCAACACAAATATGCTCCTTGGTTGTTTGTTCTTTGTTGCAACAGACTGTGCATGACCACAGTACATCGGTAGATGCACATTGTGCTGGTGCATCCACTGTCCCGTGCAACTCATTAGCTGTTGTTAATCTAAGGCCATTTTTGGTTAAAAACTCCCTAGTCCCTACCTGCGTGGTTCCAGGGACTAAACATGGACTAGAGGTTATTAAATGACATGCTAAAAGACCATGTTACCCCTAGTAATGAACTAATAGAGACAAGGTGCGATGCGTGGCAGGGGCAACTGTTGGAAAAAGTCCCAAAAAGACTCCCTCGGGGTCTTCTTTCTTTAGTCCCAAATGCCCACTTTTGGTCCCTAAAAGTCCCTCCTGTTTGGTTTAGATGGGACTGACACGGAGTTTTCTTAGTCCCTACACCAAAATGTCCCTGTAAACAAACACCCTCTAATAATGCCGCTGGAAAATTGATGCAATGCCACCGTTAAAAGCAAATTGCATGTTTAACGAATTTTATTGTTATTATAATCTCTATGTTAATATTAATCAATGCCACCATTTGAGAAATGCTACTATCTTGCTTTCTTTCCCATTTAGATAAGGTAGATGCTTCTTTTTGTTGGCTTCTGTGTCATCCACCGTTATTGACCACTAATTGTTTCCTTTACACCTCTGTGTAGACAGGGTTATCTACTTCACCTCGTTGCCATTGTGACCTTTTGTTGCACTGCACAAAACACTTTTGTTTTAAGAGTGTTTTGTGTAGTTCAACCAAAATTTCACACCTACAATGTTGCTTGATTGCTTGATCTTAGTGGAACTGCACAAGAGGAGATCTTACTTCCTATCCATTAAGGAGAATTTGGTTCAGATCTTCTTCTTGTGAGTTGTTTGAATTCCGCATCATGAGAGGTCAGTACTAGCCTTCTTTCACATGATTCTGCAATGTGCTTTCATATGTTTTGCTACTTGTACGATAATGTTGCTTGATTTTAGTGAAATGCACAAATGGAGACAAGACTTCCAATCTGTATGTGCACCGTAATATCCCATTGAGGTAAGATAAGGATATTTCACAACTGCTAGCCTGTATTTTGCCACTTTCATCAGAAAATTAAGTTTAGTACTACACTTGTGCTCCCTAATTGACATGCCAAATCTTACATTGAAGGTGAAGCTTGTCTGTTATTGAACCAAGTGATGAAGGGGAAGAACAAGCGGAAGAAAAACAAAAATCAACTCCCGGTGCTGTAATGAAGCACTGGAACTGTGATGACACAAGTAATGATATAGTTTTGCATCTTAATTTATTGCCATGGCTGGAACGAGCAATTGTTTTGCCACTGATTTGATGCCACTCTTAATGTAATATGTAATTATCTCTACTTGTGCAAACAGGGATCTTCTTTGAAGATACCATATATTTTAGTGGAACTGCACAAGAAGATGTTGGAAACATTAAACTAATCGAGGAGTATATAGTAAGCATGGCCACCACCGTAGATAGCAACAGATGGTTCCGGAGAAGTGCTTCATCTGTATGCTCTACACAATAAGCCTCCTGACAAAGGTTGGTACTCGCCCACTGATTTCATCCATATGATTGAGCTTTGTCATCTCTATTGGTGTTGTGCTACTGTTTAGATACTGTCATGAAAAAGTGGTATTGTCCTTGAGAAGTGCTTCATCTGTGTTGTTTTAAATATTTCCTTTCCTTTTTTTCGAGCAAACAGGGATGCTAGCATTTAGTAGTCCTCTTGTCTTTGCACAACAGGATCATCTTCCTTTGAAGAAGAATATGGAGTATGTGAAGTGACTAGTTCTAATTATGCCAGGATGAAGAAGCCCTGTCTATCTTCTCATCAGAAGGAGCAGTTGAAGGATGGTTACATTACTCCCCACAAGACCAAACTAACTTCAGCTTAGAAGGACTGACAAATCTCCATTTTTTGCTGTGATGCGCGAGTACAATGTTGTTCTAGGATTCTTTCTGGTGAGTTCCATTTTTCTAAAAGTGTGCTCTACATGGACCATGTATGTGCCTGTTGAAACTGTCAATTCATAGTACAGTTTGCTTTATACTAATCACTTTTTTGTATTTGTGCAAACAAGGGTGCTCAGCTTGATTTCAATGGGAACTGCACAAAATGTTCATGAATACATCAAATCATTCATTTCCACCACAAGAAAGGAGGTGCCGATAAGTTCAAGGCATTGCAACATATAAGGGTGAAATCATACAAGCTATGCACGAATTTGGTTGATTTTGGTGGAACTGCACAAAAAGAACAGCTGGTTTATTTAGCACGAGGTGCCATGTCAATGTCCGAACTGATGGAAAACCCTGCCCATTCCACAATCATAGGCATTTGATATTTTGGAATGGGACAACCTTGTCAAATTTTGCTCATTGATTTTAGCAAGACATGTGTTTGATATTTTCAAATGGGACGCCCTTTGCTGTCAGCAGCGTCGATCAATTTTTTTCTTTATTCTTTAGTTGTGAAGTAAATATTGCCTCTGACATGTGAGTCGCTGAGATGCATAATCATCGATTGTTTTGAATGTTCTCTATGAATTGCCAGGCGTGTGTGTTTGATTGCAATGTACAGAAACGCTAAAAAGCTGCTCAAACTCTTTGTACTCCTTCTATTCTTTTTTACTTCGCACATTGTGAAAGTGCATACTTTTTTGTATAAGATTGGTCAAAGTAGAGATACTTTGACTGCAGACAAAACTTGTATGCAGACTAGAAAGGACCGGAGGGAGTACATGTGAAACTGCTACAAACGAGGTGATCACCCTGGGAATAATGCTAGTACGTATTGTTTTGCATGTTCATCCAATGCCAGTGATACATGAATTCGAACTAATCGAAATAAATTCAATCATACATGGTCAGATTTCATATAAACATGCCTGATTTCATTACATTTCATACATTCTTCAACTAAAAGGGGTGCGCTGGAGGTATAATTAATTAACCGAAGCTACCCACCTGTGTCCCGCTGAGCCGAACAGAAGCTTCAGTGACTTAACTACAGGTGCAGTTGCGTAACTGACATGTGGCCTGTTGGGCCCATGTGTCAGTCAGCCAACTGCACCAGTAGTTAAGTAGAAGCAGTGTTCTTCTCCAGCGCAGCTCTCTGACTCCACGTCGCCGCCAAGATGCTAACCAGTCGTCAATGGTCAACCCGCCTAGCTTGGCTTCAACTGGAGGGTAGCATCGGTGGCCTTACTTGGACCTGAGTGGCGGTGACCTACCATGTTCTACTCTTCCTCGTTTTATGTGTGGCGCGGCCTCGTTGGCAGCGGGGCGGGGCCTTGGCGGAGCCGGCGATGTACTCTGTCTCGTTGCCGGCGGGCGGCGCCTCAGCAGAGCGGTGGAAATCCTCCCCCACGTTGCGGGCAGGGTGGGGCCTCGGCTGAGCCGGCGATGTCCTCTACCTCGTTGTTGGCAGGGCGGGGCGTCGGCGGAGCCAGCGGTGTCCTCTGCCTCGTTGTTGGCGCCGCGGGGCCTCGGCGGAGCAGGGCCTCATCAATGCCAGCGGAGCGGGGACTCGTCGGAGCCGGCATTGTCCTCTACCTCGTCCTCGGTCTCTCCAAACAGCGCCTCGCCTGCTTCATCGCCCTCTTTGCTAGCCTCTTTGTAGGCGGCCACAGCCTCCGCCACCCGCATGCTGTACCGCCAGCGCTCGAGGCGTCCCTTGCGGGCGGAGCGGTACGAGTCGAGCAGCGCCTCCTGCTCCGCCCGCTCCACGGCGATCTGCTCCTCCGCCTGCAGGTGCTCCTGGAGGAGATGGTGGTTGTAGGAAGCGTCGGCCTATGCCTCCCGGAACTGCTCCTCACGCATCTACCTTACCCTGTCCATATATTGGGCATGGGCCTCACCGATGGTCATGGTGCAATGCACCGGCGAGGATGGCGCAGAGGAGGGGGTTGGCACCGGATCGTCGACTACCATGTTCTCCATTGGGACGGCATCGTCCTCCGGCTGCCTGTCGGCCAGCCGGTCGACAGCAATGGTTGCCATCTCCTTGTGGTCCGTCGTCTGCCCGTCCCAAAGAGCACTGGAGCGCGAGGAAGCCATGGTGGGCAGTAGTGGTGTGGACAGGAGAAAGGGAACGGATGCGGATGACTGCGGCTATGGCCGGCGCAGCAGTTTATATAGCAATGGTGGGCGGGCGAAGGGGCGGACATGTGGCGCTGGAGTAGCCGCCTCGGCAACCGCGTATCATTAATGTGGGCGGCAGATGGACGGACGGATGACACTTGTGTCGTTTGAAGGCGGAGCAATCGCCTGCACCGGGAAGCGGGCGGGCGGCGTTGACTGTTTCGAGCGGAAAGCGCGCGCGGGCGAGGAGATGACTTTACTTGGAGAGGATGACAATGGGGACCCACCAGGTCCATAGCCTCACGTACGTAAGTGCCTCCTTATTATATATATATATATAACTATAATTTATTTTGCTTCCTCCTGGTTTCCTGACATCACGGTCCCACACCATTATCAACCTATGTAGTAGTCAATAAACGAGAGAATTGCACAAGAAGCGGCCGACAGCTGGGACCAAGCAGCTCGAGCAGTATTTGTGTTTTTGAGGTGTGAGCACTGCAGAGTTTTTCGATGTTTAGCCCAGATATTAATTTGTCTCCTCTGAACAACAACAAAAACATAGCTGCAAGTATTAACTGGGCGGGCTGTGGCCCGTCTAGCCTAGGCTAGATATCCAGCCCAGATATTAATTTTTTTCAAGCTGAAAATGGCTAGCCCAGCTATACTTTTTTAGGAATACCCAGGCAAGGTCAAGTTGTTATTCTCCGCCCCACTGGGCTGCAAATCTTTCCTAGGAGGGATGCACTAGGCTTAACAAGAAAATGGGCTTTAAGAACTAATAAATGGGATGTAATTATAAAAACTGGGCAGTAACTATAAAAAAATGCACCAAACACGTGATTACTTTATAAAATATTATTTTTGGATATTGAAAATTTTAATTTCATTAATTGTTGCGAGCGCAATGTTTTGTTGGATTTTTACGCAATATAAATTTATATTGAAATTGTATTTAATCTAACTAGAAATTTCGGGATTAAAATATTTCGGATCCCATCAAAATGTGGGAAATTTTATTGAATTATGTTTTGAACGGTTGGTTGAAATGGGCTGTACTTTTAACAAACTGTAAATGGGCTATAGTAAATTCCATTAGAATTCAAAAATGGGCTACACATTCTTACAAATCTCAAATGGGCTATAAGTTCTCTGCCACACATTTCTGGCCTTATGATGACCCACAAGTATAGGGGATCTATCGTAGTCCTTTCGATAAGTAAGAGTTTCGAACCCAACGAGGAGCAAAAGGAAATGATAAGCGGTTTCTAGCAAGGTATTCTCTGCAAGTACTGAAATAAGTGGTAACAGATAGTTTTGTGATAAGATAATTTGTAATGAGCAACAAGTAACAAAAGTAAATAAGGTGCAGCAAGGTGGCCCAATCCTTTTTGTAGCAAAGGACAAGCCTGGACAAACTCTTATATGATGTAAAGTGCTCCCGAGGACACATGGGAATATCGTCAAGCTAGTTTTCATCACGTTCATATGATTCACGTTCGGTACTTTGATAATTTGGTATGTGGGTGGACCGGTGCTTGGGTACTGCCCTTACTTGGACAAGCATCCCACTTATGATTAACCTCTATTGCAAGCATCCGCAACTACAACAAAAGAATTAAGGTAAACCTAACCATAGCATGGAACATATGGATCCAAATCAGCCCCTTACGAAGCAACACATAAACTAGGGTTAAACTTCTGTCACTCTAGCAACCCATCATCTACTTATTACTCCCCAATGCCTTCCTCTAGGCCCAAATAATGGTGAAGTGTCATGTATTCGACATTCACATAACACCACTAGAGGAGAGAGAACACACATCTCATCAAAATATCGAACGAATACCAAATTCACATGACTACTAATAGCAAGACTTGTCCCATGTCCTCAGGAACAAAAGTAACTACTCACAAAGCATAAACATGTTCATAATCAGAGGGGTATTAATATGCATACAGGATCTGAACATATGATCTTCCACCAATTAAACCAACTAGAATCAACTACAAGGAGTAATTAACACTACTAGCAACCTACCAGCACCAATCCCGGACTTGGAGACAAGAATTGGATACAAGAGATGAACTAGGGTTTTGAGATGAGATGGTGCTGATGAATATGTTGATGGAGATTGCCCTCTCCCGATAAGAGGAGCGTTGGTGATGACGATGGCGATGATTTCCCCCTCCAGGAGGGAAGTTTCCCCGGTAGAACAGCTCCGCCAGAGCCCTAGATTGGTTCCGCCAAGGTTCCACCTCGTGGCGACGGAGTTTCGTCCGAGAAGATGGCTTATGATTTTTTCCCATCGAAAGACTCCATATAGCAGAAGATGGCCATCGGAGGGCCACCCGGGGGCCCACGAGGTAGGGGGGCGCGCCCCCACCCTCGTGGGCAGGGTGTGGCCCCCCTGGTGAGGTTCTTGCTCTCAGTATTTTATATATTTGGAAAACATCTTCCGTGAAGTTTCAGGGCTTTTGGAGCTGTGCAGAATAGGTCTCTAATATTTGCTCCTTTTCCAGCCCAGTATCCCAGCTGACGGCATTCTCCCTCTTTATGCAAACATTGTAAAATAAGAGAGAATAGGCATAAGTATTGTGACATAATGTGTAATAACAACCCATAATGCAATAAATATTGATATAAAAGCATGATGCAAAATGGATGTATCAACTCCCCCAAGCTTAGACCTTGCTTGTCCTCAAGCGAAAAGCCGAAATCGAAAAATATGTCCACATGTTTAGAGATAGAGGTGTCGATAAAAATAAAATACGGACATGAGGGCATCATGATCATTCTTAGAATAGAAACTTATATAATTCTTGTCATATAATATCTAATGCTAGAGTAATAATTCAATCACAATATCAAGTATGAATCTTAACATAGGAATCACAATCTTAGACTTCATTGAAAACTAACAAACTATAATCTCCGTCATTGAAGCAATTGCAATTTATCATAACATAGGAAAGAGTCAATGTATAAGAGCTTTTCAGCAAGTCCACATACTCAACTATCATATAATCTTTCACAATTGCTGACACTCACGCAATACTTATGGGTATGGAGTTTTAATCGGGCACAGAGAAAGATAGGGGCTTATAGTTTTGCCTCCCAACATTTTACCTCAAGGGTAATGTCAACAGTAATAGTTCATGAAAAATCACATCCAATTAGCCATATATACCAGGATCTTTCCAACATATTGTGCTTGCGAAAGGATAAAGTGTAAAAAGGAAGGGTGAAAATCACCATGACTCTTATGCAATGTAGGAGATAAAAGTAAAAGATAGGCCCTTCGCAGTGGGAAGCAGAGGTTGTCATGCGCTTTTATGGTTGGATGCACAAAATCTTAATGCGAAATAACGTCACTTTATATTGCCACTTGTGATATGGACCTTTATTATGCAGTCTGTCGCTTTTATTACTTCCATATCACACGATCATATAAAGCTTATTTCCTCCACACCAATCAATCATACATATTTAGAGAGCAATTTTTATTGCTTGCACCGATGACAACTTACTTGATGGATCTTACTCAATCCATAGGTAGATATGGTGGACTCTTATGGCAAGACTGGTTTAAGGGTATTTGGAAGCACAGGTAGTATTTCTACTTGGTGCAATGAATTTGGCTAGCATGAGGGGGAAAGGCAAGCTCATCATGTTGGAGGATCCAAGACAATATAATTTATCTTAGATGTAAGAAAGCATAACCCATTACGTTGTCTTCCTTTTCCAATGTCAACTCTTCTAGCATGGCATATTTTAATGAGTGCTCACAATCATAAAAGATGTCCAAGATAGTATATTTATATGTGAATACCTCTCTTTCTTTATTACTTACTATTAATTGGAACGATGACCAAAACTATGCTTGTCAACTCTCAACAACTTTTATTCATCATACTTTTTCTATGTGAGCTCATTACTCTCCATGAGATCCATATGATCTCTTTGTTTCTTTTTATTCTTTCTCTTTTTCTTTTATTCACTTAAGATCATGGCAAAAGAATCAAGCCCTTGACTCAACACTAATCTTTATTATATAGCTCACTGACTTGATTACATAGAAGGATAATAAAGCAAAACTCACAACTAGATCACACTAAGAATTTTTATTCTACTAGACCAAGATATTACCAAAAGGATCGAACTAAGAAAAACGGTAAAGATAAAAGTGATGGTGATATGATACCAGGGCACTCCCCCAAGCTTGGCAGTTGCCAAGTGGAGTGCCCATACCAGATACTCAATTCTTCTTTGTTGGTGGAGACGGTGGTGATTTTGTTGATGGTGTAGGCTTCTTCCTTAATTTGCGTTTGAGGATAGAATTTTGGTCCCTTAGGTCCTTGATCTCCTGTTCCAGGCTCAATATCTTTTTGCATAGTTCCTGCTTGTTTTCCTGCAAGCGGCAAAAAGGGATGAACTTGATCTTAGGTTTCTTTACTCCATCCGGGAGACTTGACTTTTTGAACTCCACATGCATGTCCCCAGGTTGAGGTAGTGGGACTTCATCTTCATCTGAGCTCGTCTTCTCCTTTCCCTTGGGTTCATAGTCTTCTTCTTCTTCCGTACTCCAAACACAATGCTCCACATCCCCATAGACCTTAGGATCTGCAAGGTAATCAGCCACATAGCTTTCTCCTTCCGAATCCTGGGACGACATGTTGCTCTGTCTGCAGCAGGACAACTCAAAACAAAGGCAAGAGATTTTTGCGTGATACGGGAGTCAAAACCCCCGGGAGATTATATAATGAATTTTTACCGACCAAAATACGTGTCGTGTACGAAAACGAAGTCCGGAGAGCACACGAGGTGCCCACGAGGTAGGGGGCGCGCTCTCCACCCTCATGGAGGCCTCGTGTCCTTCCCGGACTGCTTCTTATTTTTCTATTTTTCTAAATATTCCAAAACGGAGAAATATTGCCTTAGAAACTGTTTTGGAGTCGGTTTACTTACCGTACCACATACCTATTCCTTTTCGGAGTCTGAAACGTTCCGGAAAGTGTCCCTTATGTATTCCTCCGGGGTTATGGTTTCAATAACATTGGTTTCAACATTTATGGGATTACCTGAGATATAGTGTTTGATTCTTTGATCGTTCACCACCTTCGGATTTGTGCCTTCGAAGTTGTTGATTTTTATGGCACCGGAACGGTAGACCTCCTCGATAACGTAGGGACCTTCCCATTTAGAGAGAAGTTTTCCTGCAAAAAATCTTAAACGAGAGTTGTATAGCAATAGATAATCACCTACATTAAACTCACGCTTTTGTATCCTTTTGTCATGCCATCTTTTAACTTTTTCTTTAAACAACTTGGCATTTTCGTAGGCTTGGGTTCTCCATTCATCAAGTGAGCTAATATCAAATAACCTCTTCTCACCGGCAAGTTTAAAATCATAATTAAGTTCTTTCATAGCCCAATAAGCCTTGTCTTCTAGTTCGAGAGGTAAGTGACATGCTTTTCCATAGACCATTTTATACGGAGACATACCCATAGGATTTTTATATGCAGTTCTATCGGCCCATAATGCATCATCAAGTTTCTTGGACCAATTCTTTCTAGATCTATTAACAGTCTTTTGCAAAATTAATTTGAGTTCTCTGTTGCTCAATTCTACTTGACCACAAGACTGAGGGTGATAAGGAGATGCAATTCTATGATTAACATCATATTTAGCAAGCATTTTACGGAAAGCACCATGAATAAAATGTGAACCACCATTAGTCATTAAATATCTAGGGACTCCAAATCTTGGAAAAATAACTTCTTTAAGCATTTTAATAGAAATGTTATGATCAGGACTACTAGTTGGAATAGCTTCTACCCACTTAGTAACGTAATCAACAACAACTAAAATATGTGTATAACCATTAGAGGAAGGAAAAGGTCCCATATAGTCAAAGCCCCAAACATCAAATGGTTCAATAACAAGTGAATAATTCATAGGCATTTCTTGACATCTACTAATATTACCAATTCTTTGACATTCATCACAAGATAAGACAAACTTACGGGCATCCTTGAAGAGAGCAGGCCAATAAAAACCAGATTGCAGTACCTTATGTGTAGTTCTATCTCCAGCATGGTGTCCTCCATAAGCTTCGGAGTGACACTTGCGTAGGATCTTTTCCTGTTCATGCTCAGGTACACAACGTCTAATAACACCATCTACTCCTTCTTTATAAAGATGTGGGTCATCCTAAAAATAATGCCTCAAATCATAGAAGAACTTTTTCTTTTGTTGGTATGTGAAACTAGGTGGTATAAACATAGCAACAATGTAATTATCATAATCAGCATACCATGGAGCAGTATGAGAAGCATTTATGACATTTAGTTGCTCATCAGGAAAGCTATCATCAATAGGTAGTGGGTCATCAAGCACATTTTCTAACCTAGAGAAGTTGTCTGCAACGGGGTTCTCAACTCCTTTTCTATCAACAATATGTAAATCAAATTCTTGTAGCAAGAGAACCCATCTAATAAGTCTAGGTTTAGCATCTTTCTTTTCCATAAGATATTTAATAGCAGCATGATCAGTGTGAATAGTTACTTTAGAATCAACAATATGAGGTCTAAACTTATCACAAGCAAATACAACTGCTAAGAATTCTTTTTCAGTAGTAGCATAATTTCTTTGAGCATTGTCTAGAGTTTTACTAGCATATTGAATAACATTTAGTTTCTTATCAACTCTTTGTCCTAGAACAGCACCTACAGCAAAATCACTAGCATCACACATAATTTCAAAGGGTAAATTCCAATCAGGTGGCTGAATAGGTGCAGATATCAATGCGTTCTTAAGTATTTCAAATGCTTCTACACAATCATCATCAAAGACAAATGGTATATCTTTTTGTAATAAATTAGTTAGAGGCTGAGAGATTTTTGAGAAGTCCTTGATGAACCTCCTATAAAAACCGGCATGACCAAGGAAACTTCTTATACCTTTGATGTCCTTGGGACATGGCATCTTTTCAATAGCATCAACCTTGGCTTTATCAACTTCAATACCTCTTTCAGAAACTTTATGGCCCAAGACAATACCTTCATTAACCATAAAGTGGCACTTTTCCCAATTCAAGACAAGATTAGTTTCTTCACATCTCTGCAAAACTCGATCAAGGTT
The DNA here is from genome assembly GCF_018294505.1 of Triticum aestivum. Classification (NCBI taxonomy): domain Eukaryota; kingdom Viridiplantae; phylum Streptophyta; class Magnoliopsida; order Poales; family Poaceae; genus Triticum; species Triticum aestivum. The sequence continues at coordinate 271,180,779 of NC_057806.1, forward strand.
GCTCAAGCAATCATCAAAAGAAGATCCATAGACGGAAAAGTCGTCCATGAAAACCTCACAAATCTTTTCACAAAAGTTAGAGAATATAGCCATCATGCATCTTTGAAAGGTAGCAGGTGCATTACATAAACCGAAAGGCATACGTCTGTAAGCAAAAGTACCAAAATGGCATGTAAAAGTAGTCTTTGATTGATCTTTGGCTGACACAGGTATTTGAGAGAAACCAGAATAACTATCTAGAAAGCAAAAATGTGTATGTTTGGACAATCTTTCTAGCATTTGATCGATAAAAGGTGAGGGGTAATGATCCTTTTTAGTAGCCTTATTTAATTTGTGGAAATCAAATTACCATTCTATAGCCTGTAATAATTCTTTGAGGAATCAATTCATCTTTATCATTAGGAACAACAGTAATACCTCCCTTCTTAGGGACACAATGCACAGGGCTTACCCACTGACTATCAGCAATGGGATAAATTATACCTGCCTCAAGGAGCTTTAGTATCTCCTTTCTTACCACTTCTTTTATTTTAGGATTCAGCCGGCGTTGATGATCACGAACTGGTTTAGCATCTTCTTGCAAATTAATTTTATGTTGACATAGAGTGGGACTAATGCCCTTAAGATGATCAAGAGTATACCCAATAGCAGCGCGGTGCTTCTTCAGAGTTTTCAATAATCTCTCTTCCTCATGCTCTGAAAGGTTAGAACTAATAATAACAGGATATATCTTTTTTCTCATCAAGATAAGCATATTTAAGAGTATCAGGTAACGGTTTAAGCTCAAACACGGGATCACCCTTGGGTGGAGGAGGATCCCCTAGGATTTCAACAGGAAAATTGTTTTTCAGAATAGGTTCCTGTTTAAAGAATACTTCATCTAATTCCCTTCTTTCATTCATAAACATATCATTTTCATGGTCTAGCAAGTATAGTTCTAAAGGATCACTAGGAGGTACGGCAATAGAAGCAAGACCAATAATTTCATCCTTACTAGGTAATTCTTCTTCACGGTGTTGTCTACTAAATTTAGAAAAATTAAATTCATGAGTCATATCATGTAAAACGATAGTAACAACATCTCTTTTGCAATCAATGGTAGCATTAACAGTATTTAAGAAGGGTCTACCAAATATAATGGGACAAAAGCTATCTTGTGGGGAACCAAGAACAAGAAAATCAGCAGGATATTTAGTTTTCCCACACAAGACTTCAACATCTCTAACAATTCCCATCGGTGAAATAGTATCTCTATTGGCAAGTTTAATTGTAACATCAATTTCTTCTAACTCAACAGGTGCAATATCATGCATAATTTCTCTATAAAGGCTAATAGGTATTGCACTAGCACTAGCACCCATATCACATAAGCCATGATAACAATGATCTCCTATTTTAACAGAAATAACAGGCATGCCTACCATAGGTCTAGGTTTATCTTTATCACGGGGTTTAGCAATTCTAGCAGTTTCATCACAGAAATAAATAACATGGCCATCAATATTATCAGACAAGAGATCTTTAATGATAGCAATATTAGGTTCAACTTTAACTTGCTTAGGGGGTGTATATGTTTTAGTATTGCTTTTACGAACCACAATTGAAGCTTTAGCATGATCCTTTATCCTAACAGGGAAAGGTGGTTTCTCAACATAAGAAGTAGGAACAATAGGATCATTATAAGTGATAGTCTTTTCTTCAACTTTAATAGGTGCAGCTACTTTTACTTCTATGGGAGGATGATATTTAAACCACTTCTCCTTGGGGAGATCAACATAAGCAGCAAAAGATTCACAGAAAGAAGCTACTATCTCAGAGTCAAGTCCATATTTAGTGCTAAATTTATGGAAAATATCGGTATCCATAAAAGATTTAACACAATCAAAACTAGGTGTCATACCTGACTCTTTACCATTGTCGAGGTCCCAATCTTCAGAGTTGCATTTAATTCTTTCCAATAAATCCCATTTGCATTCAATAGTCTTCATCATAAAAGAGCCAACACAAGAAGTATCAAGCATGGTGCAGTTGTTACCAGAAAGCCGAGCATAAACATTTTGAATAATCATTTCTCTTGAGAGCTCATGATTGGGGAATGAATATAACATTGATTTAAGCCTCCCCCAATCTTGAGCGATGCTTTCTCCTTCGCTAGGCCAAAAATTATATATATATATATATATATATATATATAATTGTGATCATGATGAACAAGATGCATAGGATAAAACTTCTGATGAAATTTCAATTTCAATCATTTGTAATTCCAAGACCTCATATCATCACATAGCCTATACCATGTCGATGCATCTCCCCTCAAAGATAAAGGGAAGACCTTCTTCTTAACAACATCTCTGGGTACACCTGCAAGCTTAAATAATCCACAAACTTCATCACATATATCAGATGTTCATCTGGATGTTTTGTTCCATCTCCTAAAAAGGATTAGCTAGCAGTTTTTCTATCATACCCGAAGGAACTTCAAAGCAAGCATTTTCATTTTCATTTTCATTTTCAGTAGGTTCAGTAGGTTGAGGAGCAACTCTTTGCTCTACTGGTCGGGGTGAAGATACCCCGAACAAGCCCCTCAGAGGATTACTTTCCATAGTAACAAGTGATAGTAAATTTCAGCACACTATATAAATTTTTCCTTACCAAATTCCTCCTACCAAAGGCGCTTCACTCCCCGACAACGGAGCCAGAAAAGAGTCTTGATGACCCACAAGTATAGGGGATCTATCGTAGTCCTTTCGATAAGTAAGAGTGTCGAACCCAACGAGGAGCAGAAGGAAATGATAAGCGGTTTCCAGCAAGGTATTCTCTGGAAGTACTGAAATAAGTGGTAACAGATAGTTTTGTGATAAGATAATTTGTAACGAGCAACAAGTAACAAAAGTAAATAAGGTGCAGCAAGCTGGCCCAATCCTTTTTCTAGCAAAGGACAAGCCTGGACAAACTCTTATATGATGTAAAGCGCTCCCGAGGACACATGGGAGTATCGTCAAGCTAGTTTTCATCACGTTCATATGATTCGCGTTCGGTACTTTGATAATTTGGTATGTGGGTGGACCGGTGCTTGGGTACTGCCCTTACTTGGACAAGCATCCCACTTATGATTAACCTCTATTGCAGGCATCCGCAACTACAACAAAAGTATTAAGGTAAACCTAACCATAGCATGGAACATATGGATCCAAATCAGCCCCTTACAAAGCAACGCATAAACTAGGGTTTAAGCTTCTGTCACTCTAGCAACCCATCATCTACTTATTACTCCCCAATGCCTTCCTCTAGGCCCAAATAATGGTGAAGTGTCATGTAGTCGACGTTCACATAACACCACTAGAGGAGAGACAACATACATCTCATCAAAATATCGAACGAATACCAAATTCACATGACTACTAATAGCAAGACTTCTCCCATGTCCTCAGGAACAAAAGTAACTACTCACAAAGCATAAACATGTTCATAATCAGAGGGGTATTAATATGCATATAGGATCTGAACATGTGATCTTCCACCAATTAAACCAACTAGCATCAACTACAAGGAGTAATTAACACTACTAGCAACCTACTGGCACCAATCCCGGACTTGGAGACAAGAATTGGATACAAGAGATGAACTAGGGTTTTGAGATGAGATGGTGCTGATGAAGATGTTGATGGAGATTGCCCTCTCCCGATGAGAGGAGCGTTGGTGATGACGATGGCGATGATTTCCCCCTCCGGGGGGGGGGGGGAGTTTCCCCGGCAGAACAGCTTTGGCAGAGCCCTAGATTGGTTCCGCCAAGGTTCCGCCTCGTGGCGGCGGAGTTTCGTCCGAGAAGATGGCTTATGATTTTTTTTCCATCGAAAGACTCCATATAGCAAAAGATGGCCACCGGAGGGCCACCAGGGGGCCCACGAGGTTGGGGCGCACCCAGGGGGGTAAGGCGCACCCCCCACCCTTGTGGGCAGGGTGTGGCCCCCTGGTGAGGTTCTTGCTCTCAGTATTTTTTATATATCTGGAAAACATCTTCCGTGAAGTTTCAGGACTTTTGGAGTTGTGCAGAATAGGTCTCTAATATTTGCTCCTTTTCCAGCCCAGAATCCCAGCTGCCGGCATTCTCCCTCTTTATGTAAACCTTGTAAAACAAGAGAGAATAGGCATAAGTATTGTGACATAATGTGTAATAAAACCCCATAATGCAATAAATATTGATATAAAAGGATGATGCAAAATGGACGTATCACCTTACTAAGTTGACGCGTCCCCTAAAAAAACAGAGTTGACGCGTATGCAAGGCTTTGTCAACTTATAGTCAACACACGGTTCTAGCAGCAGTGGCCGTTGGATGTCCATCCAATGGATGCCGTGCTTCTTCTTCAATCTCAGATATTCTAGCTTCACCCGCCCAAAAAATGATTCCTCCCCCTGACATCTGGGGCGCACTGTTTTGGAAGCTGACCTATGGGCCTACTAAGTTGACGTACCAAGGGCTTTGTAAACTTGGTCAATATAAACGATTATAGCTGCAGTGACCGTACGATGTCCATCCAACGGCCGTCGTGCTTCTTCAACCTCTGGTCTTCTTGCTCCAGCCGCCTAAAGCAGCGTCGGTCGTGCCGCCTGCTCCTGCCACCCGTGGTCGGCTGTGCTGCCGCGGAGGCCTCACGGCCCCCTACTACTCCCACCGCTGGCCAGGCCATCCCTCCACTCACCCACACCCCCTGTTATTCTACGGCGACGGCAGCGCAGCCGAACCAATTAACCCTCGTACTCCTCTCCGCGTGTGCATCCACTGCCGCGTCTTCCCCGGCTCCGCGTCGTCCCCTTCCTAGGCCTCGCCGTCGTCCACCGCCCTGGTGCTCTCGGCGCGGCGTGGTCAACGTGGTCAAGGAACAACTTCCATCGGACGTGGAATGTATGTGGAGAGGCTGACAGCTGGGTCCACGGCAGCCGCAAGGAAGTGCCTCATTATTACACGCAAAATAATTATTCCTCCACTTGACAGCGGGGACCCACCGGACGGGCCACCATATTTCACAAAAAATGATTTGCCCCTTGACTGCTGGGACCCACGAGCTACATCTTCGCACGCAAGGAAGTGCGTTTGAAAAAAATGATTCGCCCCCCTGACTGCTGGGACCCACCAGCTACATCTTCGCACGCAAGGAAGTGCGTCTGAAAAAAACCGATTCGCCCCCCGACTGCTGGGACCCACCAGCTACACCTTCACACGCAAGGAAGTGCGTCCGGGCAAAAAAAACAAAATGATTCACCCGCCTGACTGCTAGGACCCACCAGCTACATCTTCGCAGGCAAGGAAGTGCCTGACAGTCGGGACCCACCTGGTCGAAGCATACGTAACATTGTCATTCTGGTCACGAACGTGTACGTACATACTGGTCGATGTAGAGGCACGCACGTGTCGTAGTAGAGGCGCGCACGTGTCATAGTAGAGGCGCGCACGTAGGATGTACACGTATGTACAGCGGCCAGGGTACAAGAAAGAAAATACGGCCACGTATGTGTACATACGGGCAGGGTCTCGAACGCCTACTCGCGCATACGTACGGCCAGGGCTCGTGTACATGGCTGGGTCGGAACGGGGAAACAACGTCGCCATCGTGTTCATGGGGAGGCAACGGAATGCGTCGTGTTCAAGGGGGGGCAATGGAATGTGTCATGTTCATGGGGAGGCAACGGAATGCGTTGTGTTCATCGGGAGGCAACGAAATGCGTCGTGTTCATCGGGAGGCAACGAAACGTGTGGGAGCCAACCGGCTAGGTCGGAACGGAATGTGTGGTTGTGTTCATCGGGAGGGCTTGGACGGAATAGGCGATGGAAACGAGGCCTGGCGTACAGCAGAACGAAGGAAACGGACCTCGTACGGTCGAAACAGGGGTCCTGTTGATTGGGAGGGGTGTGGCGTACCGCAAAACGGAGGAAACGGACCTCCTACGATCGAAACGGGGGTCCTGTTGATCGGGAGGGGTGTGGCGTACCGCAAAATGGACGAAACGGACCTCCTACGGTCGAAACGGGGATACTATTCATCGGGAGAGGTGTGGCGTACCGCAAAACGGGACTCCACAGGATACTATTCATCTCCACCCTCGACCTCCTCCAGCCTCCATGGGCTACCGTCGACCTCCTCCAGCCTCCATGGGCTTCTGCTCATCCAGCCTCCACCGTGCGCTACTCCACCGGCTATTGTTCAACCACCCCTCCACCATCTACTGTTCATCCAGCCCTCCACACCACGGGGTCCT